>NW_028292573.1:6235004-6384073 GCF_029948245.1 Actinia tenebrosa
AAGCATCTCTTTTTTCCCTAATCTAAAATCCTTTAAAACCTAATAAGCACTCAATATGAATTTTTCGTTTGTTGAAGAGAACTGCTAACAATTGATCCAAGGAACGGAAAACAATAAATCCATATGAGATTTACAAGTAGCACAAAAATAGGATAATCAAGAAATTGCGAAATTTAATGATTTTTTAAAGATCGGAATGCGAAAGAGAAAAAGATAAATGCAAAAACAAAAGAATTGAAACAAGGATTTTCTAAGAATAAATTACAATTAATGCTTGTTTTATGATTGTTCAGTAATCTGATCGATAAATAAATCGAGGCCTGATATGACACTGTTCTGTTTGGCATTTAAATCATCATTTCACTCTGCGTTTTGGTTCCTTTTGTTAACTATTCATTAAAAAAAAACTGTTTGTTCTTACTTAACATGAAAAGATGTCTTGAACTTCGCCTCTCTCTCTCTCTCTCTCTCTCTCTCTCTTTTTCGAGCCATCATCTTCACTGAAACTTAAATATATGACATAACAACTACAAAATACCAAACGAATAAATCACAAATTGATATACACTACTTGCAAGAACGTTGTCATACGAAAATAGAACATAGTGATTTAGTGGGATAGGAACTATGTATTCCTTCTCACTAAATTACTAATGTTCTAATATCGTATGACAAACGTTCTTGCAAGTAGGTGTATGTAAGCTTTGCATTCTTTTTTGAAATCGCCGGTATATATATGTATTTTCAGTTGTTTTTAAGCCTGTTACAAACATCTGTACGATAAAATGTATATATGATATATATTCCTGCATTACTAACGTTAAACATTTTGCCGTTGAATAATATATATGTATTATACAACGGTACATGGTGCCATGGTGAAAGTCTCATTACGTATATCCTAGAACAACTTGGTAAACATTTTTTGTTGATTTACTATTGAAATCGCTATCCTTCGTATGTATACGAAGTTTTAGGGACTTGAAATTCCTAGTGATAGACAACTCGAAAAAATATCATGTAGGATTTCTCGTATTTTTTGATATGCTCTAGATATACTTGTATATATGTAGAAAAGGGTCAAAGTTTTTGCATATGCTGTAATATAATCTACACTGAAAGAGAAAAAATTTCCGTTTACAACATATATATATGTCTATTGTTTTCGAGTTCAAAACAAGAGGTAAACAAAAGACATATATTATATGTGTTGCAAACGCTAGAATTTTCTCTTTCATATGTTATATATTATATATAATATCAGGTATATATAATATAAATATTTATATACAATATAATCTATATATAATAAATATTCATGCTTTGCTAATGTTAAACATTTTGTGTTGAACAAGTTATTGTAATATGTATGTCAGTTTTACAACGGTACCGCAAAAACCCCTTTTGACCAGATCTCGAAGCCTATTTCCTCGCGATTTTCTATAATTACCAAGTCTGCATTGAATATTTCCCTTCTAGAAGATCGATGTCCAATTTAATTTCTCGAGTGTCTTTCAATCCTTATCAATAAGTAACTGCTCATAACGTGAGGTATACTTAAACCTGTTTAGATTATATTATAGCTTACTGCTGTCATGGAAAGAGAAAAAGGTCGCGTAGCGTCGGCTCCTGCTCTTTAATCTCCAGAGAAAACTCTATTTAAAACGATATGGGCTAATTCAATCACTGACGGATTCGTCTACGTTACGGAAGCATGCAGTATAGATATGCTGAACGACTTACACAAAGCAATAGAATGGCTTTGTATTTTGTAATAATGCCTGGGAAACATGGAGTTTTGAATTTAAAAAATGTACTTTTGAACCGATCGACTAATAATGCAATAGGCTGATAACTGTGATTAGGAATATTTGTTTCATTCATTACAGGAAGTTATTGCCAGGGTGAAGATCATAAAGCCGAGGAAGAAGTGTCAAAGAAAATAAATGAAAACTACGTACGTTTCCATTTATAACTGCTTGCTAAAAACTGACGATAGTGCCAATCACCATAGCAACCCGTTAATCAAAACTTTTGATATCTAGTCAGTCAACAGACGAACAAATTATTCACTATGGTAACTAATCAAGCAATGATTTAATTGCTGGATAAAAACCATGGAAATCAGTAAAGCGAAATAGATGGAAGTGACTAAATAGGTAGTCAATTAGTTTCGCCACAGGAAAAAAAAAAAAAGTATTCTAATAGTTTGAAAAAATAACCTAAATAACCTAATTCCTTTTTCACGCCCGGTTACTTTACTATCAAAGGAAACTAAACTCAATAGTAATAATTACAAGAAGGAAAAAAAAAAAGGATCAAACCAACTACTTGCTAATAAGTGGTCGAGAAATGTTCTAAATGTATTCTAAATATAGTATATGATATTCTTGTTATATATATATATATATATATATACGCTTGATTGCAGAAAGGTTGTAGTATACATTTATACAGATACCTAATGAGATGCAAGATATCAAATGAGATGCAAAACTTAAAAAGTAACTTATTTGGTCTTATTTGTAACTTATGGCCATAAGTATTGCACAAAGTCAAGTTAAAAAAGTGCTTTCCACAAAATGTAGTAGATAAGCAATTGTATTTAAGCATGTTTTGAATTCTGCATCTCATTTGATATCTTGCATCTCATTAGGTATCTGTATAAATGCATACTACAACCTTTCTGCAATCAAGTGTATATATATACATATAACATAGCGGGTATCAAACTTTTATCCTGACAAATCGTGAATCGTGCTTTATTCCTTTGTTAATCTACTTATAAACCTACTGGGAATTTCAATATATTTTTTCCACTCATATTAATGTTTTTTCCATTACTCATATTACTTTGCTACTTGGGGGAAAAACACACTTGCTGAAGAATGATCAGACGATTCTGAAAATAGATATTTTTTTGAAGAACAAATAAACGCTCAGCACTTCTTCGTTAGTCGATATATACAGTAAAACAAAAACCAGCCAGGTACGAGGAGCATCTAATTGAATAAACTTAATATGTTGTTGACAGCTTTTTGACCGGTTACACCTCCCCCTCAAGGTTATTGTATGATAACAGTTGAAAGTAATTTGTACGAAATAATAGTCAGTCTTTCTTGGTCTATCACTTTGTATAGAACTCTTTACTTTCACACCACTTCGTATCCATATTCACGTGTTTTTTCATGCGCAACTGTTAACCAAAGAAATAATACTCTATTAGGAAATGACATGTGGTCTGGAATGGGGAAAATATTAAAGCGATCTATTAGTATACGTAATTTGTCAGTATATAAACTCATGTGCGGCACCGGCATTAACTAATTGCAGGAATAAATTCCAATTGTCAATATGTCTGGCTTTTCCAGTCATGTTATGTCTAAAGAAAGAAAAAGGCAGTGTAGGAGTGAAATGGTTATCAAGAGGCTTTCAGCTGAAGAGGGTCTTTATAATGAGCTGAAAGGTGTAATTATTATATTTTCTTTTAAAAGGTAGTTGTTGACATGAAGTCATATATATAAATATATATATATATTCCTTAAATGGGGAAGAACGTGGAAGAGATACTGGCTTGTGTGAAGTGAAGTGTTTCGCTATACATATGCACTGGAAAAATAGTTAGCGCTACAAATAATGGTAGTTGCCACTTCCAACGTATTTCCATACCATGAAATTTAAAAAAATGAAATATTATGAATGTCAAGAAAGCGTGTGTCATTTTGCACGCGTGATTTCTATTGCATGGAAATATGATGGAAGTCACCACTTTTAACATATTCCATACCATGGAAGTCGGGAAATGATGGAAATATCATGGAAGTCTCTTTGATATTATATGAAAATACCTTGGAAGTCTTGGAAATCGCGTCTCAAAAAAAAAAACAAAACAAAACAAAAAAAATCCCCCAACCCCCTCGGTATACTAAATGAACTTTCCTTAAATGTATATAAAAAATAATATTGATAAAATGATTGTTCAGAGGGATGCGCCAATCCCAATTATACATGTGGTTTTCAGGGGGTTCCTCCAGAACTAAAAATAATATAAACTACATAAAATGCAAAATACACAGTTAATAAGCTAAATATATTGTTAAGGCGCGATTACATGGAGCAATTGATCTTTGCAACTTGTCTCGCAACGGCGTTGCGACACAGCTGTTGCAACGGTGTCTACACGGTTCAACGGAGATGCAATCGTTGTCAAAAGTAGAAATGAATTCTACTTCTCACAACGATTGCTGCGATTTGTCTCGCAACATTTTTCAAATTGCGCTGTAGGTTACACGCTGCAACGCTCCATGCAACTTGCTTCGCAACGCCGTTGCGAGACAAGCTGCATAGAGAAAATTGCTCCGAGTAATAGCGCCTTTAAAATATTACAACAAAAACAAATAAAACAAAAATAAAATAAAACGAAAGATCAAACAAAGATCTAAGTTCGGATGAAAATAAGAAGGCGAAAAAAAGCACTCTTAATAAAAGGTGGGAATCGAACCCACGTCCACCGACTCAGTGATTGGATAATTAATACCAAAATACAGAAGAAAAAAATAGTGCCTTCATGCCATACCCCGAGACATCAGCTGGGTCATCGTATGGACTTCGGACATGACGGCGATTAAGGCCCTCTGCCCTTGGGTGTACGGATTACGCAGGATAGTGTTCTAGCCGAAGCATCAGGGGAGAGACTAGCCCGCCCCCAGACCATATCTACAGCTAATCCCTTGCACTCTGCCACGCACTGGCACGTTGATTTAAAGTGGAAAATAATCTAGTCTATCTGGTGCTTTGTCTTCCCAGAATGCTTTGGAAAGCCTGTGAGCAAAAGATAAGCATGCACCCATTTTCATGTATTCGATAGCATATTTCTTTCGAACTTTTTTTTTCGAACTTTTTTCTTAATAAAGTACTAAGTATCATCATTTTCGTTCCGCCTATTTTTGAATGCATTCTTATTCTAAAGATTCACGACTTTATTTAAAACTAGCAATTAACTCATTAACTCGTTGTATCGATTCAAGATGTATTTTTATTCCTAAAGGGGAAGCGTCAGGCTATAGATGACAATGCCGTGCTAAAAAGGACTGCAATATCATTCCCATCACATGCAAGATAGATCTCTGAAAGTTTTTAATTCGCGTTTTAGAGAGAGTTTATCCATAGCACAGCACCCAAAGTTATTTCCAATATTGCCCATTGTTACTAGCTTCTCTGTAAGTCAGCTATTTGTGAGAAACAGTCATAGTTCAGAAGTTCATAGTTTAGGCAGATCTCAGATATTGCTTTCTATACGGAGCAAACAATTTTGAAGTATTGAAGAAAGACCTAAATGTACTTTTCTAGGGATTAGCAATGAGCTACCTTAAAGTATATTGGTATGATTGGCCATATAAGTGTTTAATAGGGCAATATAAACTGTGAGATCTGAAAAGCCTATAATGAGTTTTTAGTGTAGTTTTCTTTGTCTTAGGTTTGTTTATAAGTGTTCTATAGCTTTTGTTTCACTCGTTTCAGTCTAAGTATTTTCGTCATTGTTAGTCTTGTCCCTTAGGAGCTTTTGTACGCCTTAAATATACGCCCTTTATGTAAATACTTAGCTGGTGCTCGCAGTTCGTCCCTTCATACACAAATGTAAGTTATTCGTTTCCATATATTTCTTATCGTTTTGCAGTTTAATGTTTCGTAGTTTTTCCTATTTGTTAAAATCATATTTACTAAGTTATTTATCTATTTAATATATTTGTCTAGTCTTTACCGTACGCTAAGCGTATGACTTGGGAATAAAAATCAAGTATGGGACGCGCAGTGCCAACATAAACAGTGCACGTGAAGTTGGCAGTCATACAAATGAATGGAATAAGATAGGAAGCTTTAGAGAAAATACATCATTCCCTTGACAAAAAATTAGTGGGCATCAACTTTTCCCCATTGCTGACTACTGCAGTGAACTCCACAAAGCGAATTTATTTAAATTCTAGAATAGAGTTCTTAATATTGATAATCCGCGTAGGAAGAGTATATTCTTATATTTGTTTTGTATTGTTTTTTGATTGATTGTCTCTTTTGTTAGTTCGCTGGTTTTTTGTTTCCATTCAACAGCATATATATATATATTGCTTACTTTGTTAATTTTTGCTTTTTTGTTTTAATCTGACTTGGATATCAAGGAAAAGACAAAATTCAGGATTAAAAAAATATAGTTTTCAGACATTACTTCCGATCTGGCAACCTTTGGACATTATAAAATCTCATAATCACCTTTGAAGCTGTAGTGATTATCGTCTCAGTGCTACTGATAACTAGTACTTTCAATTTCTATTCATTAAACCTGAAACAATCTCAAAGATCAAATTTTCATTTAACTGATTAGGTTTTGCCATTTTTCTTGATATTCTAAATATTTAGTTTGATTCCGAGTGAAACAACTGTTTTCTTGTATTGAAAAAATGGTTGTCAACGCGCCGTTGTATCTGCTGTCCAATGATATTGCAGCGATAAGAAATACGTGACAGAAATTAGATGCGTTATAATTTGCGGTTTAAACTCGGTTATCTCTCATCTTGAAGCTAGAAAGAGGAAGAAAGAGAGAGAACACGCCAACAAGGAACAGAAGTCGTAAATTTAATTATCAAGGTGAGTTTAATTTACTACTCTTTGAGGTGCAACCCGCGAAGCTTGATGTCTCGCTCGCCGAAAAGCATTTGAACGGCGGCCAAAAATCAGCCTGAAAATCAATCTAAAATCTCCCTCAAGAAATGTTTGAAATATGTTGAAATATGCTAGTTGGTAAATGAGAAATCTCTTCAATCTTCTCTTGTCGCACTTCATGGTAGCAAACCTTAATATTTAGCCTCTTTTATATTTTGATGTTTTTTTTCTTCTTCTTTTGCGTTACATCGCAAAAATCTGAAGTTATTCTTTCAGTCCATGCGAAAGTGGCCTATGTGCAGATGAACGTACGTCCGGCTGCACGCAGGCTATGCCAAGTAGATCCACAATTATCCTTAATAAACAGAAAATCAATTCTGAAAATATCTCCCTCGATCCACGTGTTGGATCCATAGGTGCTAGCGCAAAATATATCCACTAAGTATCACGAAAGAAGAGATTCGTGTTGAATTGATGACCTTAAATTAACTGAAAAAGCTTTAGTTTATCAAGATCAGGTGTTAGCATAGTTAATTAAATTTCGATGCGTCAAAGATAGAGGGTAGACTTTCTATTCACTATTAACAATTAAAATGAAAAAGTATTGTATCCGAGGCCGAACTATCAATCAATATACATAATGTACATAATAAGCAGATGTATACTTAGTAAATAAACCTCCTATGGTGGCTGAGATATTGGCTGATAATGTCTGAGGATTGGAAATTATATGTGATATCTTTTCGAGGACATGCAGGAATATGTTTCATCCGAGGACATCATCAGCCGATATTCCATTGCGCCCAAGACGGAGCTTATTCCTTTTATAACCCAACTACCTTACTGGAATGCTAACTGATTTGTATGGCATTCCATGCAAAGTTTGCAGGATAAACAGTTTACAACAGTTTACAACAGTTGACAATAGATCCAATGAACACTTAACAAAATAAGAAAACATGGAATGGTTCCATGACTTATGAAACGCAGTTTTTAATGAACATATGATAATTGTTTTCATTCACCCAAAACCGTTCAAGACCAAATTAAATATTTAGGGAAAAGAAATTGAAAAACCAAGCAAAGACAAAAACATCGGCCATACTTTCCATACAGAAATTGGTTAAGTTATACTTCGAAATTTAATCTACAAGCAATGACGTACTTTTATGAATATATTTTCAATAAACAACACTATTCAAATGCGTATTTATTTATTTTTAATCTTAGAAACATACGATGCTTGTCTTTTATTCTATTCAATATTTATCAGCATATTTTTTTCTATTACCTTATTATTATAATAATTATTTAAGGTGATGTATGGGTGGGTATATTACTATTCTATTGCATTTTTGTTGCTGGTTTTTTTGTTGTTGTTGTTGCTGCTGCTGCTGATGTTGTTGTTGTTACTACTGTTGCTACTGTTGCTACTGTTGCTACTGTTGCTACTGTTGCTACTGTTGCTACTGTTGCTACTGTTGCTGCTACTGTTTCGGCTGTTGTAGCTACTGCTGTTGTTGTTGCTGCTGTTCGTTGCTGCTGCTTTTGCTTTTGCTGTTGCTGTTGCTGTTGCTGTTGCTGTTGCTGTTGCTGTTGCTGTTGCTGTTGCTGTTGCTGTTGCTGTTGCTGTTGCTGTTGCTGTTGCTGTTGCTGTTGCTGTTGCTGTTGCTGTTGCTGTTGCTGTTGCTGTTGCTGTTGCTGTTGCTGCTGTTGCTGTTGCTGTTGCTGTTGCTGTTGCTGTTGCTGTTGCTGTTGCTGTTGCTGTTGCTGTTGCTGTTGCTGTTGCTGTTGCTGTTGCTGTTGCTGTTGCTGTTGCTGTTGCTGTTGCTGTTGCTGTTGCTGTTGCTGTTGCTGTTGCTGTTGCTGTTGCTGTTGCTGTTGCTGTTGCTGTTGCTGTTGCTGTTGCTGTTGCTGTTGCTGTTGCTGTTGCTGTTGCTGTTGCTGTTGCTGTTGCTGTTGCTGTTGCTGTGGCTGTTGCTGAATAATAATAAACTTAAACCACCTACATGAAATTAAAGCTACACTCTTGTCATTCTTTTTTAAAGATGACCTACCAGATGGCGTTATCAAATCGTACTACAGCCCAGGTTGCCATAGCGACAAGCACGTTACTTCTGATAGGACTGATTGCTTTAGGAGGAAACCTACTTGTAGTAATCTCGATCTATCGTAACCCAATACTTCGTAAAATAACAAACTACTTTGTGTTTTCACTCGCTATGACAGACATAATGTATTGTTTGTTCGGGCTGTCGTTTACATTAGTTTCTTTGGCAGAAGGACGGTGGATCTTTGGAACCGTAACATGCCATTTTCAATCTATATGGACACAGAGCCTCACTTATATATCAATGTACACAATATCCATCATGGCCATTAACCGCTTCGTTCGAGTCTGTAAATCTTCTAAATACAATTCCATGTTTAACCATACAACGTCCTTGGTAGTGATATGTCTAGTTTGGGTGTTGAGTTTTGGAATTGTTTCAATTGCCAGCGGTATTCCCAATTCATTATTTTACAGCAAGTTTGATCCCAGCCGAGCCATGTGCCATAATTTCTACAGCAGAGAGGACACAGTCATAAACATTTCCACTATCATTTTTATTGTAGCAAACATCGTATTTCAGATGTTTATCATAATATTTTGCTACTTTAACGTTTTCAAGACAATAAAAAAGCACACTAACTCTGTCGCTCCTTCATCCAACACGGGAGGACTAGGTACTAGCCCAAGAGAAATCAAGATCACGTGGACATTATTTGCGGTTTTATTGGGATATGTCTCGACATGGGTTCCTGTGTTGATCGTGATGCTCATATCAAATATAAGTCCCCATCATCTGTCACGTGAAACACAGATGATTGTAACATACGCAGGAACTGCCAGCAGTGCAATCAATCCGATTATATACGGTATAACGAACCCGTAATTTAGGCAGGAGTATTCTAAAATTATACGGTGTGAATAGGCCCTGGCGGTGAGTCACGGATCACGGCATGGTCACGGTATGAAAATGACAAAACTCTATCGATCACAGGAGCATTTCTAGATTATGCGCTGTGAATAGACCATGTGATGAGTCACGCCACACTGCATGGTCACGCTATGAAAATGACAAAATTCTACCGAACACGGCCTAGAAATCAAGGAAAAATGTAATGCGTATAGTGTCGGCCTCTGCGGATTTTCGGTTTCAATTCGGGATATAACATTTGAGTTAAGTTTCTTGGCCTCTCCACTTGGTTCGAGGTTGGAGGCTTTCCGGTTTTCGCTAGTATAGTTAGCCTTGTCAGCCCAGACAAACTGTAAAAGATTGTAAAATTCATAAAGGCACGCACCAAAATATGAAAACGCCGGCTAGCCGTATTAGTGTGGAAGGAGAACAAAACAAAACTCCCTTTATCATTAGTTTCCTCATACCGTTCTAATACCTCAATAGCCGACAGGGCAGAAAAACGGTTGTTGGCCTTTCGCCATAAGGACAGCTTTACAAATTCAAGCTCAATATTTTGTAAACACGTTCTTTTGGAGCCAAATGCGACCAAAATTCATTGAATGCGTATTTGAGATATTAAGCCGTGTACTTTGGGAGAGACGATACTTTGATCAGCAGAAAAATTGACATTTTCCGGAATACTAATAAGTAGATTTTCTCTAATTCGACAAAATTTCGTCACAACTTTCGAGCAGCAGTGACACAAATGGAACGCTTAAAAATTTGGAGTATTAAACTCAGTTAAATAAAAAAGATCGAGAAAGTAGCGGGCTTGTCGTTTTTCTGCCCTGTCTCGATAACCTTAATTCCCAAAGCTGAGAAGAAGAAACGAATAGTATTAAAGATGTTGTTGGAATACTTTAAAGATTGAGAAAAACAACTTACATGCCCACTTTCAACGCTTATTTTCTAAATATTTTGAAAAATGATTTCTGAATAGCCTTGAGACCCAAAGCTTTTTGATTAAAAAACCAAAAGGAAACAAATATCTTTTCTTAAAAGCATTTTTCTGAAACTCTCGACTTTCACGCTCAAGATACATAGCTGAAATTAAAGTGTCGTTATGTGAAGTTTACATTCTTTTCAATAACTGGTATGATAGCTAGACCTTTTTAGCTAGTACGTAGGTGTAATGGCTTTCCATTTAAGATTAACTGTCATTCCCTATATAGTGTAATTTCTTTGGTTAGCGCTTGCGCTTGAGAAGACAAATGAATATGGACACGACGACTCAGGCAAACCATCTTTTTTTTCAAGAGCATGACAATTGATCTGAAATGGAAAACCATTAGACCGAAGCTAAAGTGGTCTATTGAAAACAACTGCTCAAAGAGTCATCATTACCTATGCCTATTTTCGATAGCAGATTTAGGTATTTCTTTGAGTTTCTACCTTCGCAATTTCATTTACTAAGGAAAGTGAATAATAGAAAGGTTATTACCGCCATTTGTAAAGCTACACGGCCACCCCAGACAAAAATCGCGACGTGCACTTTGCCGAAAGCCTGCCGTCAATCAAACACGTTGACGTCATTTACACGCGTGTGTGATTCAAAAGGCGCCAAAACTTGTCGATTGTTTACAAGTATTATGAGCTACACTCACCGGGTCTATCCGTGCCGATCCAAATGCGTGTAAATGACGTCAACGTGTTTGATTGACAGCAGTCTATTGCAAAGTGCACGTCGCGATTTTTGTCTGGGGTGGCCGCGTAGCAATGCAAATGGCGATAATAATGGGAATTCATATTTATATGACTTAATAGCTGACAAGATTGATTAAGCAATATAGCAAAAGGTAAGTAACGTACATTAAACTTTATTATGAGCGAATACTCTTAGAACGTACATTTTCAACCAAAGAAAGAAAGAGATAGAGAGAGAGTGAAAGCGGAAGAATAAAAGATGCGGTTTGTTTTCACACCTTTTCCCCAATATACTTTGCTACCCCCCTCCTTTTATTAATTCATAGAAGTTAGGTGCATGTAAAATACCACATATATTTGAAAAACGTTATATTATTACGTTTATTTAAAAGGTGCGGATGGGAAAAAAGTGTTGGGGATGGGGTGCAAATAGCATATAAAATGTCCTCATTCATTACTATAAAAAATACTAGGAAAGAATTGAACTTGCTATATAAAGTGGGAAAACTTTCATAAATTTGACGTAACTGCGAGTTCTTATACATCTTTAACACATCGCATTTCTTCCCTTTTTACATTCATACATCGTTCACTATAGCGTTCAATCTTCGTTCGTTTGTTGTTCTTTTTCTCTTTCCTTGGAATTCCTTACAGCGCGGCTTACAAAAATTACGGTAAATGTTTTCCCAACGGCTATGCAACGGTTAATGCATGTACGTTAAACCAACACATTCCGATGCCGCGAAGCTGGCTGGTTTCCAAAAAGGCGTGTAAAAGGTCATTTGATAGTAAAATGCCTGTGCATAGAGAGTATGCCAATGCATTAAATGTGGCCATACGTTTGTGCGTCGTGCTGTAACTCCTTTTTCCATTCCCTCCTTCTTTCCTTTGTTTATTTCTTAAAATAGTGTATCTGTCATGTAACTATGAATGGAGACCACTAATACGACGAAGGTATCGAGAATATGGCTCGAGTATCGCTGTAGAGACAAGTATTGTACTCCTTATATTATTATAATTTAGTGCCAGTATATATTAGCTGTAAGATAGGGAAGCGGTCCGATGCTCACGCTTACAATCTACCTAATAGCGAGGACCTTAATGTGCCAAAATGCCGGACAGCGACGCGGCTTCTTTTACAGAGCAACTAAAAGATAGAACGATCTTAGCATTGACACTAGGGCCCCGTCCACAAGTATCCGGAAATTTTTGTATCCGCAAATTTTTTTCTGCGGATACGAGTTGTGTCCACACGGTCCGCACATGCTTTTTTTTTTTTTTTACCTGCAAAGCAATTTTCCCTATTTCGTTAATTACATTTCACTCTTTCTGGTAATTATTATATTTTTGGGGCGTAATCATTTTTGTTCATGTATTACCAATTGTTATATTTGCAGAATTTTTTTCATTTATAACAAACTAATATTAATACTCTTTTTCAGTGGTTTCTGCATCGAGATCGGGTCTGCCATCACTGTTCTTATCGCATCTAACCTGGGTATTCCAATCAGTACAACTCACTGTAAAGTGGGCTCGGTCGTCATGGTCGGACGTGTCAGGTCCAAAATAGTCGTAGACTGGTCGATCTTCAAGAATGTGGTGTTCGCATGGATCGTTACTATGCCTGTTGCAGGTACTATGCATTTACTTGAGCACCTATAATTTTCAAGTGATGATCCCCTAATGGTTTTAAATTTTATAGACTTTTTCCCGGTTGAGGGACCACAAAGTAATGACCCCTAATAGAGGATGGAGGATAGACTTGATAAAATCACTGTAAATGCACCTCCAAGTTGAAACTTCAAGTCATTGTTTTGTGAGCTGGAACGAATCCAGAAAGTTTTTTTATATAAGGATTACGTATACAAACAGGAGCATGCGACCTTCAGTTGTCCTCGATTCGGATTCGTAGGTACTCTAATAACGTCTTGTCTACTGCGACAAATATGTTTTTTAACTCAGATTTTAAGATTTAAAGGATCTTAATATAGCCAACAAACGACTACAAGTAGAAGAGTTATAGTTTTATTACCAATTAACTTAAAAAATACCCTGAAACGACCTCTGCTAATCATAGTTAGCGTGTCACGTAGGGTTTACGGAGCGAGAAAATCCGTTGAAAAGCTGTCGATTCAAGGGAGAAACCTAGCAATCTCAATACTAATAATAAATTATAAATCGTCTTGCAAATTTCGTTGTGTCATCATTTTAGGTGGATTGTCTGCAGCAGTATATGCTGGTCTGCGGGAAGTTATCTGATGCGTACAAGGCCGGACCCAATATATCTCTGACTTGGTAAATGGCAGTAGATAACTAGCACTCCTGCGCATGCGTATCTTTATCTTTATTGCCTTATTAGGAACAATTCCCTAGGGAATGTCATGCATGATCCGAAATAGGCAATTTGAATGAAAACGTCGGTGATATATAATTTTACGAATAAATGAACATACTCCCCTCCCCCTCCCTCCCCCCTTCCAAGCCTCTCTGTGCCATGGTCCACTATTCCGATCCAGCTGAGCGGTGAAATTTATTTCACCCAATCACAGAGCGTTTAGCTGTTTCGCGCTGGCAGTCATTCCCAGGCTACTGTAATCCAATTTTTGCGTATTTTTCTGTTTTTTTTTTTTTACTGAAACAGAATATACGTGTCTACAAATCAATAAGCTATACCGCCGCCTTTGCTTCGTAATTCCAAGCTTCAAAAATGCTTAGGATCAGTCATTTTGTCCATTCATGCTTTGCGCGCCGAGTTCAACGCTCAGCAGGTTAGCAGAAAGTTACAGCATTCAGAATTCGATCGTAAAGGAAAAATATTGAAAAACAGATCGTTAACGTATTTATCATATGACCCGTATCTGTCCGGACGCGCGCTCTTAAAAAAACCTTTGGGAAAATGGCGTGAGCAGGGCCGTACGGCTTTGAGCGAGCAGGGCTGTACGAATCCGTATGGCCCTGCTCGAAACATGCGACCATATTGACATAATTTGCAACTTTTAAAATATCTTTTTATTCAGGGTCATATGATAAAATGCTTATTGACTGAGTTAGGTCGGGCCGTACGGGAAAATATTTGGCTCTCGGTCATTTGTACGTCATCACCTCAGCCAAATATTTTCCCGTACGGCCCTCTCACTCAGTAAATAAGTACACAGTATTTGATGAAAGAGGAAAATCTAACTAACGCGAACCTAACGAACATGGTGAGCTGTCCCTGTCTAAACTATCTCATGTATAGACTGTAAGGTACTACAAAATAGATTGCATATATATGAATGTATGTACAAGTAGATTAAAAAACGAAAAGTGGCAAAATAAATAGGCTGCACGTATATAAATCACAACATTGTCAAGCTTACACATTTATTGCAAAAAATAACAGACTATTCAGGCTTAACATTCCGATTTTACATGAGAGAGAGAGAGAAATTTCAGTAATAAGAAACTTAGGGACTTACGTATTGATTCTGTAAGTAAACGAAGCAGAATTCTGTCCGAATTCAGAGTTTGCATTGACATTTGTATCGTTAAAATCTTCGATCTTCAACTGCAGCTACAGTCATACAGACAGCCAACAGAATCAAACAGACGAGATATGGACATTTAGAAGCCATTTCAGCCCCACGCACAACTCAATTAATATAGCCGATCTTGGTATCAAAATGCGGGAAATTTATTCCAAGTATATATTCTGGCGGTAAAATCGAATTGGGGTCATGCGTATTCAAGTCATACACAGTTTTTCGCGACTTGGTTGACTCAAATGTAGAAACGCCTAGTTAAAAATGTCTCCAGTCAGCATTCAAAAATTAAAATTTCCCCCACCGAAATCAGATCACAATGAGTTCAAACCGTTAACGGTAAATGGTAAGACATCACTTAACTCATTTGTGGAGGTAAATTGAGGTTATAATCTATTATTATTGTAAAATAGTCAAAACAGCCTCCAAAATGGTCGTGTTTTTGAGTAAAATACCGGAGGTCACAACACCGGAAATCGATACGTAGGCTTTTGTCCGCAGTGATTTATAATTTGAAACTTATAATTCCAGACTTAGTAGCCCCCCTACAGTTACTGGCTCATATTACTAACTCAGTGAAGGAGTCAAAAGGTCCGATCGAACTCAGAGGATCGAACTCTTGTTTTCCTATTTCTCTGTTATCTCTCGACACCAGTGAGCATTAACGTTCATTCCATTGCAAGTCCTGAGTCCCTGAGGAATGCAGAATACCATGGAAACCAAGCAAAGGCGACCTCGTTTTTCTTTCTTGACTGTGTTCCACATTCTCCATGTTTGTATTTCTATTGGCCTCGTAATCGCCGTCGTTCGTAACCAACTTGTCAACGAATCGAGGTTTGAGAAACTCGAGAGAAACGATTGCAAATGTCCCATCAGTGAGGAAACAAAAAGGAAAAATGAAGCGAATAAGTCACTTGACTCCATCACTGACGAGAATATTATTAAGTCCCATGATGTAACGACTGCTCATTCATTGGCTAGAAGGACATTAGACGAGCAATTGGTTTCTGGATACAAGGAAGAATCGTATAAAGCCGCAGCTAGTGCTGAACCATTCCTTGCCAACCAATCGAGCACCACCAGGATCATAGAAGAAGGCTCTTTAAATGATACCAGACCATCAACTGGTACGACGACTGAAATTCCCGTGTCGTCTACGACATTGGCTAAAGGAATCAAAAAGGGAATCAAGAAAATAAGACAAAGTCTCCAGAGCCTAAGACCCTTAAAAACCTTTTGAGCAAAGAACGTTACCTAATTTCCTGCTTCAAAGAGTTAAAATATTTTATAGAGGTAATGTGTACGATTTTCAGCACACTTCATCTAAATATAAGAAAGACTCAAATTGTGAGTAAAATGCTCTTTATGAATTCTATTATTTTCTTTTGATCTTTAGAGTGATTAAGTTTAACCCGTGAAAAAATAGTACGCATAATACATAGTTAGTAGACTTTAGTAGACTATTGTGATTTGTTTTTATTTAGTTTAACGAAGTGTTAGCTACTAATAGTACAACTTTGTTTCACGAATTAAATATAATCGCTCTATCGAGTCATACTACTCTTCCCAGTAGCCCGTTACACCCCACGTTTTTTCAACCCATCCGGAGGAGCTTTTAAACCCTCCCGAGGCTGAGA
This sequence comes from Actinia tenebrosa, assembly GCF_029948245.1. NCBI lineage: Eukaryota > Metazoa > Cnidaria > Anthozoa > Actiniaria > Actiniidae > Actinia > Actinia tenebrosa. The sequence goes on from NW_028292573.1 coordinate 6,251,463, forward strand.
AAAATTAATCGCGTGATCGCATTTTGTGTACCACGTGATGAGCTTTTGGATGTACCGCGTGATCAAAATTTGACAACGCCAAAAAAATTTGATCACGTGGTACATCCAAAAGCTCATCACGTGGTACACAAAATGCGATCAGGCGATCAATTTTTCTCAGCCGCGGGAGGGTTTAAAAGCTCCTCCGGATGGGTTGAAAAAACGTGGGGTTTAACGGCCTACTGGGAAGAGTAGTAATGTAAGAGAAAAGAAAACCAGTCATATGCAACAGTTTCCAAGCAATTCAAGTATATATAAAAAAAATTGAATTTGAAATTTCAAAATTCTCTCAGTATATCATGCTGAGATAATTAAATACATACAAATTTTGTAAAAAATAAAGAAACCAACCCACCTCATATCCCTTACATGACCTCACAATGTATGACCACCTGTATTGACAACGTTCTATTTTTTTCTTGTCAGAATCAATTTAAATCCGGTGAAGTGGACAAAAACTTGGCAAAAGGATGCCAACGTTTGAGAGGTAAAGTGACACCTGACCAGATAACTTCCCTCAAGCCTGTTTTCTTAATTTCTGCTTGCAACCTTGTTCCAATGTGGTCACTTTGAGATAGCCAACCGTAATTTGAATAAATAAACTTTTCAGGTCCTAAAGGCGAGCCTGGTGAGAAAGGCAAACAAGGAGAAAAAGGAGAAAAAGGAGCCTTAGGAGCAAAGGGATGTTCCGGGACTTCATTTGGTAGGAGCAAATATATTTGCACGTTTGAATATAATTTGACTTTATTTTGTAATTTTTTTATTTATTTTTGATTTATACTTCGATATTTTACAAGGAAATACAGTAAAGTCACTGGCTGGGTATAACTGGAGTCCTGTATACATAAAATATAATTTGGTTTTTGTCTGATATTTTGTTATTGTTGGTAGAAGCACCCCTATTAACCTCAACGAATCCAGCATCTTCACCCTCCACATGTTGATATCTCATAAACAATGTGGATGTCATCTGCCAGTACTGGTGCCAACGAATGTGCAATGCAATGTTTGCGTTAATATTGCTAGTCATAATAATAAGAATTTTTTCTAAATGCCATTGCATTGTGCTTTGTACTTACTTAATTTTTCCCAGCCTATCCTACTTTCGAACCAAGTCCTCGATACTTGGTGTTAAACGAAGGAGATCATGCTGTCCTGTCCTGTAACGCAACCGCCAGTCCCCCTGCACAGATCACGTGGCACCGTAACAACAGAGTGCTGTTTCAAAAAGGAAATAATGTAACCCAACGTTACATCATTGAGAATCGCAACATCCACATTAAGAAAGGTAGGCTGTTTTTTTTGTGAATAGCGATACCAGACAATGCTATCTTATCGAACGTTTGCTGTTCTGAGTCATTTCTATCACATGTAGAAAACCTTAATTCTCTTTAAATAAAGATTTTACATTGTTTCCCAGCTTCTGCCAGACTCTATATGTGTCCCAGTGAAATCACACATCCAGTAACCCAAAGTACATTGGTTATTAAGCAGTCACGTGGTTCAGACTCAGGGACTTACGTCTGTAAGGCATATAATATGATGGGTGCTGTCTCATATGAAATACCAGTTCTCGTACGAGGTGAATTATACATTTACGAACTGGATTATATGACGCTTGTGAATAGAGCTGAGGTTTTCAAGTCTCTCCAAATGCGCACCAATCAAAGAAAAGCTATATAATATGAACATCAATATCGAACCCTGAAGCAACCTCTGGACTAGCTAAGTCAGGGCCCAACAAATTCACAGATCTAGACCGGAAGGGGCTGAAAAGAAACCAATTGAAACTTCAAATCTATAGAGAAACCAAACTCTACTCAAAAACCTACGTTTTGATTTATTTTAGTGTATGTTAGGTGTTCTGCTTACCCATCCTCCACCACAGTCGTAAAAGGTAATGACATACAGCTTAGTTGCCGCGCCTCTGGTGTTCCTACTCCAGTGATCACGTGGTACAGGAAGGACGGAGGTCCCATGCCCAGTCAGTACAATATAAGTGGAGGAGATCTACATATTTATAAGATCAGTAAAGAAGAAGAAGGGACTTTTGTGTGTTTGGCAACAAATGTCCTCGGATCCAAGACAACTGAGGCTACAATTACCGTCAATGGTAAGGTTCTTAAAAAGGTGATGGCAATTATTTTACTTCAATAACGCGCGGGGAGTGGTTAAAGGCTTATGTATAAAGCCACCCAAGGTTTGCCCTTTACCCCCTCAGACTACCATTGCTCCTTATTATGGCTATCCAAATCTAGAGCCAGACAAAGCAGGGAGAAATCGAAAAAGACATGGAGATTCTGAGTATCGAATCGTGGACCTCTAGCTCTGAAGGTCGCGCACTAACCAATGGAGACAGACACCTGCTTTTGTGTTGTTCTGAAATTTTAGTAAAGAAAAAAAGTCGAATTAAGATTAGGTTTTGCGGCTTGTTCTTTTTTACAGTGTTCCCCAAGATTACGTCATTTCTAGATCAACCAATGACGCTCAACGAAAGTCAGACCTTGGTCTTGCCATGTAACGCCACAGGGTTCCCGAGCCCTGAGATTCGTTGGTCTAAAGTCAATGATTCATTACCAGAAGGTCGTTACTTGTACGACTTTCAGATGTTGAATATATCACGTGTTAAGTACGAGGATCGAGGAGAGTATGTATGTACTGTCAATAACACCGTAGGCACAACTGTCAATAAGGTTACAGTAATTGTTCAAGGTATTTATCCATGGAAATCTTATCCTCTTTTTTTGATGCTTTTTTCGATGCTTGTAGGGCCGGGCCCCACAGAAAATTAAGAAAGTGATGTGAATAACATTATTATTTCAATTCATTTTTTCCGTTTTGTTTTTATTCGTTTTCCAGTTGGCCCTAAAATCACGAAAATACCTAACGCCAGAGAATATGGTTATCGTGGAAAATCCCATACTTTTTTGTTTGAGGTTTTTGCTTTTCCAGAAGCCAAAATAACTTGGAAAAAAACAAACCGCAAGGATGTCAACGAGGGACGATTTCGACAGAGAAATGGCTCTCTTTTCATTGAGAATACCAAGTACGAAGACTCTGGTCGTTACCAGGCAACAGCCAGGAATATTCTCGGTGAAGTGAAAGTGACAACTTTACTGATAGTTAGAGATGCTGGTAAGAAATGAAGTTTTGTGTTTATGGTTTTCTTCACGGTATTTTTGTTTAGGAAGGAAGAAGGAAAGAAAGGAAAGCGAAGAAGGAAGGAAGAAAGGAAGAAGATAAAAACGAATAAACAATGGAAGGAGTGACTGAGGTTACGTTTACACGGTACCGGACAGATTTTTAACAGGTTAAAAAGTTGCACGTTTAGGGATTCGTACTCCTAGCTGTGCAAATTTGAGGCCTAAAAATTCGAGGTCGAATTGTTCGGTACCGTGTGAACACCTGGCTTCTCCGGAAAGCTTTTGGTACGCCAAGCAGTAAACAGTATGCTTTAAGCAAAATGAGATATATGGAAAATCACTAACATTATCATAGTGATCCGGTTCTGTGTAAACAGAACCTGACGTATTGTGATTGTGCTACCTACGAATTGTTTACTTTTCTAGTTCAAGCATTGATTATATCGAAAGAGTTTCGAAAGCGCATTTCGGTGAAAGAGGGAAGAAACCTAACCGAGATGTGCCATGCAGTAGGGGTACCAACACCTGAGATAGTTTGGACACTCAAGGATAACACGATAATATCTGAAACAACACTGAGCCTACCTCTGAATATCGTTAATGTTGGAAGTCGACATGCTGGACGCTATACCTGCACGGCTACAAATGCATTTGGGTCTGATCAGCAAACCCTTAATGTGACAATAATAGAAAGTAAGGACCCATTGCAAATATCTGCCGTTAAAACTTGACATTTGATTCATAATGTAATGTGTCTGTAATAGTCTATAAATTAGTAATATTCAGCCGGTTATAAATGTATTTGCAACAAATAGTTTTAATTTGCGCCTTTTTTGATTTTTTAATTTTGTATTTAGGATGGGTTAAGGTAGAAGGACGTAGGGACTATTATAGCTACAGATACAAGTCTTACTCAACGACGAGCCGATCGACTGGGACACTATTCTCGTATAATTACCCGAGTAACTACCCAGGAAATTTCAAATACGACTGGAAGTTAACATCCAATGCTAAAATCAGTTTATATTTCACGAGCTTCGACACTGAATCTTGTTGTGACAGACTGAGAATATACAACGGCAATTCTACATCCAATCATCTCTTTGGTGAATTCAGCGGGAATGCTTTACCACCGAACATCACTAGTTCATCAAACGCACTGTACCTGCAATTCATCTCAGATCGTTCCAAACAAAAAACAGGATTTCTTGTTAAGTACAAAGGTAGGTCGTGGATTAGTATATATATATATATATATATATTTTTTTTTTTGCATTAAAAGACTGAAAAAGTCACGAGTTTGTCACTTTCACAAAAGTGTCAATATTTTACTCTTATTTTACATTACCGACATCAATTTTCTGGTTTAAACCTTACGTTGCATAGCAAGCATATCGGTTGAAAAATTCTATAACGTTCAACTTTTTTCGTTACAATATTATTTTTTGTTAATTTCGAAATTTACGAAGAACTTGATTTTGCAATCGGTACCTGTGACCTACCCAGATTTTGCATTACACATAAACCCTGTGCGGCTTGAATTGTCTTGTATAAACTCATAAACCCTGTGTTTAATCAAATATTACTTAATAAAATCTTAATTATCACCATTGGCTTTAACAGGGGAAAACTATTATTTCCGGTATACTTAACATACCCCTCCCCCCCTAAAACTAGCTAGAATGTGTTAGTGCTATACTATGCTAATAAATGTCATTTGGAAAATTGTTTTGTAGCGGTCGATTAGGGAAGGCAAAGCAATAAGAAAGAGGTCTTCCGCTTGGCCATGTCACTACATCAACTGCTGTTGGCCGTGGACTAACGATATAAAAAACATTAAATGTTGTGATCTGTCCAACCCGACCCACAATGTTTGTTACTCATTAGCTAGACTGAACACTTTCCAATGTTAACTATAATATAATTGTCTTTTAAATTTTCAAAAATAGATAATAAACGATGATCAATAAAAAAACGAGCTCACAATCTGGGTAGAGTTTTTTTTCTTTTTTGTCTCTTCGATGCAATGCGTTTAATTTTCTTCAGGTAATTCTCCAGTTCTTTCTCCTTCCACAAGACCTAACGTATACTAAATTCTTATTCAAACGAAGAGATAACTAGATAAAAACTAGTATGAGCTGCGTCGGTGTTTCTAATGAAACAGTAATGATAAAAGGTAAATTATACACTGTGAAAAGATGAAAAAAGTAAAAAAGTATTTTTTTTCATCTTTTCATGGTATATAATTTACCTTTTATCATTCTTATTCAAACGGTGAGTTAACCAAGCTTTAACTTGGATTTGAATTGGTCCACCCCAGCCTTCTGCATGAGATGGCAAGCAGTACGATGATCACAAGAATGTGTGAACTATTGTAATGGTAGCCACGGTGTATAACAATATTTCGAGAAATGTTGTACCATTTTCTTCAATCTCTTCGATTTTCTTGCTTCCGTGGTCAATATTGTAAAGTAATTGTTTGTCATACAAGTTGCATAATTTGTTGAGTTGATCAGTAAAGTTATCTTTGATTATAGTCGTTGGTTTAGGTACTTGCAATAAATCATAGTGTAGCTGAAGATTAATATTGTTTTCCATGTTCCAAGGTATGTGGTGAAAGATTGTTATTGTTATCTCTAAGCGCTGAGGCTTCTCCACCAATGTAAGACTACGGTACCTAGGATCTCCAAGGCAGGGAAATACCTTTAACTTTTTATTGTAGGGCTTCTGTCGAATGCTTGTGCTATCAGTTACTCGGCTCAACTCAACTGTCTTACAAAATAATTCTCGGATTCCTTTTAACTATTTCGAAGAGAGATGCTGTCCCAAACAAAACTCCTAATCACTTTGGTTTTTAACTATAATAATACCTAGTACAAGTAACTTAGGACAGTTAGTGCGACAATTATTTCCGAGTTCAGGAAGTCCACAATTCGATATCACAGTGATTAAACACTCAACTTTTCAAATCTAGTGGTCCCGCATCTCCTTGACTACTAATGTGAATCATTATCGTAAACCATCAAAATGTAATTAAATTGTAATCTAAATGTAGCAAACAGTGGCATAACAGGTTGTTTCAGGGTTCAACAATCTGTGATTTAGCCGTGCCCTGACTTATAGATCAGCCCAGATGTTGTTTCAGGGTACGATCTGTGAGTTAGCAGTGCTCTGACTAAGATCAGTCCAGAGGTTGCAATTGTTTCAGGGTTCGATCTGGGTTAGCCGTGCCATGACTTAGATCAGTCCAGAGGTTGTTTAAGGGTTCAATATGTGAGTTAGCCGTGCCCTGACTTAGATCAGTCCAGAGGCTGTTTCAGAGTATCGATCTGCGATTTAGCCGCGCTCTGACTTTGAACAGCCCAGAGGTTGTTTCAGGGTTCGATTATAAAGTTAAAGATTTCGTCTAATCAAAAACATATAAATGAAAACAGAATAAAAAGACATGGGGGACAGTACAGCGGGTTGAAAGCCTCCTAGAGTACAGGGATTCAAACGAGACAGGCATTCAAACGGGCACATTCACTAAGAATATGCATGGAGACATGAACTAAGCGACACTTTATCTGACGTCTATGAAGAACCTTAAACAAGTAACGCAGCCCGATGGAATTGACGTCCGAGTGACCTATATGTATCCCACTGTTTCTAATCACTAGTTAATTAAGTATACATAGCCCTATCAGTATCCGATATCATGAAATAGGTATATTTTTTTAAATGGGATGGAAGCCGCCAAGAAAAATTTCCCTTGATGATTTTCCCTCTACACTAGTCTAAACACAACAAATGTTAGCTTTTTGTTATCTTTCGTTGACATAACCCATCGCCCTCGCAGTTAACACAGTCATTACCTGACATGAAAAATGAACCCATATCACATACCAGCCAGGTATATATTCACAGTTGCCTCTAAAATTGCCGAATTTGCACTTTGACATCACAATGGAGGCTAAGCAAAGACGCCTTCGTTTTCCTTTCTTGACTATTTTCAACATTCTCCATGTCTGTATTTCTATTGGACTCGTAATCGCAGTCGTTCGTAACCAACTTGTCAACGAATCAAGAATTGAGAAACTTGAGAGAAACGATTGCAAATGTTCCACTAGTGAGGACAAACAAAAGGATGACGAAGTTAGCAAGTCGTTTGACTCTTTTTCCAAACAGAGCACAGGCAGTCTGGCAACAGATAAAAGTGACATCACGACTGCTCATTATATGTCTAAAAGAACACTGGACGATCAACTCAATCATCGCTTTCAAAATGAGTATCATTCACACAATGGCAAAGACATACGAAAGCTTGGTCCTAAGAGCAAATCATTGGCCAACAACACGATCCTCAAAGAAGGAGAAGCCTCTGTGGATACGACTGTTTCTACTGGAATCAAAATCCTGAATAGTTCAGATGAAGGATGGAAACAAAACGGTTCCACGAAGTCATTGGACAACAGCACGATTCTAAAGGAAACCGAAGTTAATGCGAGTTCGAGTGTTTCTACTGAATTCGAAATCCTGAATAATTCAAATGAAGACAATAAGGCTAGTCAATCGAAACTTAACAAAGAGTCCACTAAGGACAGGACGATATCAGACATCTTAGGAAAGGAGGCTCGTCAGCTGTTTTCCTGTCTCGACAAGTTTAAAGTTATTATCGAAGTAAGTATCAGAAATCAGTATTGGCAGCAAAGCGAGCGATCTTCCTCTGCTGTAGGGAAGACAAGAATGCTAACTAAGTCATGTTTCTTTTACAAATAAAACGGAAACTATTTCAAAAGTTATATTTTTTAAAAGTCGAATTACATGCAACCGTATGTTCACAAATATGCTCTGTATTATGTCAAGGTCACTGGATTGTGTTTCTTACTCTACAGAGTCAAATGACAACTGGTAACAAAAAGGATGGTTGTGGAATATTGCAAGGTATGATAGGTCCCCCACTTTTATACCCCCCTCCCCCCCAAAAAATAACAAAAACAAAAATAAATTAGACAATTAAAAAAGAACATGGAGAATCAAAAAAAAAAAAAAAAATCCTAGCCAGACCAAGAATATGATTATGAAATACTGTAAGACTTGTCTTTCCTTTGGATAATGTGTTGTGTCTGCTTGTTAGCAGGTCTTAAAGGAGATCCTGGTGAGAAAGGTGAACCAGGGCAAAAAGGAGCTATGGGACCTAAAGGATGTTCCGGTACCTCATTTGGTGAGTCATTGATCCGATTAAGTTTGCACAGTGAGGCCGAAGAAATATTCATCATAACCACAGCTAGTATACCAATGATACTTTGCCTGGTGCTGGATGAAAAATACAACAAGTCACTAACAATTACCGCGGATTATAAATTGTGAGATGAAACTATTGTAGTGTTGTCTTTTTTTTAAATTCCACTATGGATAATCACTAGTTAAAGGAAACTACTCACATTAGCCACTAGTGCTCATTCACGCTATAATCAAACCTTCCTTAAATAAGCGTAATATTTTCGTCTAATTTTTTTTTTTTTTGAATGTGTTTGGTTGCTTCTTGATGTCAGATTTATTTACCTATTGCAACTGAATAACGTATTCATTAATATTTCAGCCTATCCTACTTTCGAACCAAGTCCTCGATACTTAGTGTTCAACGAAGGAGATCATGCTGTCCTGTCCTGTAACGTAACGGCCAATCCACCTGCACAGATCACGTGGTACCGTGATAATGTCATGCTTGTTGGAAAACGTGACAATGGTTCTCATCGTTACATTATCAAACATCGTGACGTCGTGACAAATCCAGGTAAAAGTAACACACTACTAGTAATAACAATGATATTTATTTTTAATTTTGTATTTCTTGTTTTGATATTTTCCAGCTTCTGCCAGAGACCAGATGTGTCCCAGTGAAATCCCACATCCAGTAACCCAAAGTATCTTGGTTATTAAACAGTCACGTGGTTCAGACTCAGGGACTTACCTCTGTAAGGCACGTAATATCTTGGGTGTTTACAACTACGGGATACGGATCCTAGTGCAAGGTAAGAGTATGTGATCAATTATTGCATTTATACATAGAAATATATTGTCAGTCGCGGCTGAATTAGCTGTAATGAGCATTACATTACATGCGCCTGTAAGGCAATGCTAGTCTTAGCTTATTTTATACTTTGCAGTCAATGCACAGTTCACTAAGACACCAGCAAACCGCACAATCGTACAAGGTAAAGACGTACAGCTTAGTTGCCGCGCCTCTGGTGTTCCTACTCCAGTGATCACGTGGTACAGGAAGGACGGAGGTCCTATGCCCAGTCAGTACAATATAACTGGAGGAGATCTACATATTTATAAGATCAGTAAAGAAGAAGAAGGGACCTATGTGTGTTTGGCAACAAATGTTCTCGGATCCAAGATAACTGAGGCTACAATTACCGTCAATGGTAAAATGAGTTTTCATGCTCTTGAATTCAAATAAAAAATGCCAGTCGAACCTTATGTTTGTTTCGTTTTACAGTGTTCCCCAAGATAACGTCATTTCTAGATCAACCAATGACGATCAACGAAAGTCAGACTTTGGTCTTACCATGCAACGCCACAGGGTATCCGAGCCCTGAAATTTGTTGGTCTAAAGTCAATGATTTATTACCAGAAGGTCGATACGTGTATGACTCTCAGATGTTGAATATATCACGTACTAAGTATGAGGATCGAGGTGAATACGTATGCACTGTCAATAACACCGTAGGCATGACTGTCAAGAAAGTGAAAGTTATCGTCCAAGGTTGGTTACTATTAAATACTAACGATTTTTTTAAAGGAATTTTGCAAATGTTCAAATTTGTTTTAAACAATGCCGACGTCTCTTACTTATTATGCCCTGAGATTAGATATAAAGTGTAAAATTTTAATTCACTTGAATCAGATGGTTATTTGTTGGTTTAATGTGACGTTATTCCCTTCCAGTTTTGTTTATAAGCTTATTCACAAGTTAACAAATAACGCCTGAATGTACTTTTTCTGAGATATCGAACAAGGTTCATTATTGCAATCTAGCTTCAGTACAAATATGATTTGTTCACCATGCCTCATCTATTGAAGAAATAGAAAACGCGTGCACGTGCTGTGTGCAGTCATGAAGCAAGCGGGTGTTGGCAGAACACGAGAGAAGTGTTAGGAGAAGCACGACGCGTAGCGGAGTGCTTCTGGACACTTCTCGAGTGTCTGCCAATCCCCAAGTGCTTTATGACTGCACACAGCACAGCAAGCAAGTTTTTTATTTCTTTTATAAAATACAAATTAAAATAATAGATAGGAATGTAGCAACGGAAAGTGCGCGCGCGTGCAATGTGCTCTCATAAAGCACTCGCTCCAAACCAATCAGAACGCGACATTCATAACAGTTGTTTTATAAATCTATATATAGTTGTTTTTGCACAGTTAGCCACAAGGTATGCTATTTTCCGAAATCAGAACATCGGGTAATGGTGGTCAGTTTCTGGAGCTGATCATTGATTGAAATCTAGAAATACCTACGACATTAACATAACAACCGAGATAAATAGAGAATGATGATTGCTCTTCCCATTTTTAGTCGGACCAAAGATCATCAAAAGGCCAGATGTTACAGAGTTTGGTTATCGAACACACACAAAAAAAATCCACTTTGAAGTATTTGCATGGCCAATCCCGAAAATAACTTGGAAAGTGCCTTACTGGGATCAAAAACGCGATGGACGATTTCGGCAGGAAAACGGAGACCTAATTATAAAGAATGTCAAGTACACAGACTCTGGTCGTTACCAGGCAACAGCCAGGAATATTCTCGGTGAAGTTAAGGTGACGACATTTCTAGCGGTTCAAGATGCAGGTTTGTGACACCATTATTTTCTGAAATGAAAAAGCAAGTTGAGAAGGGTGCTAAAATATATAGTCTTAGCAGTAAAATAGCCTGACGGTTTTAAAAGCTTTTTTTTTTTTTTTTAGCTTGGCCCTGAGTGAAATAAAGGGCTAACAGCACATGTCGTACTCGATCATTCTATGATCGAATTGGAATACGGACGTTTATTTTATATCATCGCAGTAAAAGTGCGATTAAGAAAATCACCGTTGTGAGTAAAATCGCAATTGTTTTTCCCCCCATGTTGCAGTGCCACCATTTATAAGAAAAAATCTTCCAGCACTTATCACCTTGAAGAATGGACAGAATTTTTCGATAGTGTGCAGCGTAACTGGTGTTCCCACGCCCAGAATCGTATGGAAACATTCATTGTCAAACTACAGTACAGAAAATAAGACGCTAAAGATAATCCGTGCAAATTATCTACATAGAGGAAATTACACTTGTACTGCAGAAAATGGGTTTGGAATTATAAAACAGCATCTTGTAATAAGTGGTCTAGTTAAAGGTAAGTTACTGGCCAAACATATTTTTTGTTTTGCAAAGCTCCTATCTTATATGTGAAGAGCTTCTTTTGCTTTCTCTAAACTCTGATCATGGTTTATAAGGAGTGTTACATTTTTCTATGATTATCATCCATCATAATAAACGAAAAGGAATGAGAAGAGAAGAGATATGTAAGAGGGAAAAGCTTTAAAGAAATGAGAATGTATGTTAGAATCCGCGCTGTTATTTTTACATTCGTAAACCAATTGACTTATAATGGCTATGGTCTCTTTACTGGCGTAGACATACGGCTGCATGGATCTGCAAACGTTTACGAAGGACGTGTAGAGATATATCACAATGGTCAGTGGGGAACAGTGTGTGATGATGAATGGGACATGAACAATGCACGTGTTGTTTGCAGACAGCTTGGGCTCAAAGATGCTCAAAGGGCTCCGATTAAAGCTAAGTTTGGCCAAGGGTCTGGTCCAATATGGCTGGACAACGTGAGCTGTACCGGAAGCGAAGGTAGACTTCAAGACTGTCGTCACGCGGGATGGGGAGTAGAGAATTGCCAACATAGCGAAGACGCCAGTGTTGTTTGTGTCTCTTAACCGTAATAAAAGTTTTAGTAAAGATTTACCTTTATTTCCATAGTATTAGTTTTCAATGTTTTAGGCCATGATACCAAATATGAATCAGTGCATGCTATATACTCGCATTTTATATTTAAAAATATAAATAAAATTAGATCTTGAAACAATCTTGAAGGAGAGATTACTGGGTAACATTGAATGTTATTTTAGTAAAAAGTTGCTTGTTAATGTTTAGCAGTCAATTAGAAAAAAGTTAAACGGGTGGTTTTGTTTTAGGTCTTTTCCCGTTATGGTTACGTTCGTGATGCGGCTAGACTTTTGTTTTTAATGTTTAACTTTATTTAGCCTCATCTACATCGGCTTTCCATCGTAAACATCCTTTTCCCCTACTAAACCCATCTTATCTTTTAAACTAAGTGAACGTTCCCCTTTGAATGAATTCCTCCCAAGTATTTTAAGGCATGTTTTTATCCTAGTGAAAAGACCCCCGCAAAGATTTGAGATTCTTAAGATAAAAAGGCTGCGTCCTTTTAATACATTTGCTAGTTTTCACTTAAAATGATCGTGGATGTCGATATCAATTCGTAGCGCTAATTTTTATGAGGTCAACTTCACGTATGGAAAACTTGAAATGGATTGCTTAGAAGGGAGATATCAAGGGGGTATTAAACGAAATCTATTGTCACGTGACTTATTTGACAAAATTTCTCCTTAACATTAAGAGATAACCAAGTGTTTTTCAAGCGATACTTAGTTAAAGCCTTTAAGTAAAGTCTATGTAGGGTATAAACTCGCGACCACATTTTAAAAAGAAAAAAAAAAAAAAATCCCTTAAACATTTAAACTAGTCACGTGATCACTCTTAAGTCAAAATTATATTTTAAAGTTCATCACCAATCCGAGATCCATCAATGTATCAATTTTTATCAAAATCGATGATTTTTGTGCCAACGAGAAACAAAAATGTATTGAGAGAAATAACACAGGCTACCTAAAACCAGGAGTCAACATACTCTTCCCCTCTCTCCCCCTCTCTTCTCCACTCTTCCCTTGTCTACCCATTTATACAGGACCAGCATCTTCATTACAAATTTAAAAATTAAGACACCTTCTTCTGACCTCTTCCCTACCTATTATTATCTTACGGTCTTCTTTCTTACAAAAAAAAAATTTTCGTTGAAATAACCCATCACCCTCGCATTTAACACAGTCATTACGTGACACGAAAAATGAACCCATATCACATGCCAGCCAGGTATATTCCTATATTCCAGTTGCCTAAAAATTTGACGCATTTGCACTTTGACATCACAATGGAGGCTAAGCAAAGACGCCTTCGTTTTCCTTTCTTGACTATTTTCAACATTCTCCATGTCTGTATTTCTATTGGACTCGTAATCGCAGTCGTTCGTAACCAACTTGTCAACGAATTAAGAATTGAGAAACTTGAGAAAAACGATTGCAAATGTTCCACTAGTGAGGACAAACAAAAGAATGACGAAGTTAGCAAGTCGTTTGACTCTTTTTCTGAACAGAGCACAGGCAGTCTGACAAAAGATAAAAGTGACATCACGACTGCTCATTATATGTCTAAAAGAACACTGGACGATCAACTCAATCATCGCTTTCAAAATGAGTATCATTCACACAATGGCACAGACATACGAAAGCTTGGTCCTAAGAGCAAGTCACTGGCCAACAACACGATCCTGAAAGAAGGAGAAGCTCCTGTGGATACGACTGCTTTTGCTGGAATCAAAATCCTGAATAATTCAGATGAAAAATCGAAACAAAACAGTTCCACGAAGTCATTGGACAACAGCACGATCCTCAAGGAAAGAGAAGCTCCTGTGGATACGACTGTTTCTATTGGAATCAAAATCCTGAATATTTCAGATGAAGGATGGAAACAAAACAGTTCCACGAATTCATTGGACAACAACACGATCCTCAAGGAAGCCAAAGTTAATGCGAGTTCAAGTGTTTCTACTGAATTCGAAATCCTGAATAATTCAAATGAAGACAATAAGGCTAGTCAATCGAAACTTAACAAAGAGTCCACTAAGGACAGGACGATATCAGACATCTTAGGAAAGGAGGCTCGTCAGCTGTTTTCCTGTCTCGACAAGTTTAAAGTTATTATCGAAGTAAGTATCAGAAATCAGTATTGGCAGCAAAGCAAGCGATCTTCCTCTGCTGTAGGGAAGACAAGAATGCTAACTAAGTCATGTTTCTTTTACAAATAAAACGGAAACTATTTCAAAAGTTATATTTTTTAAAAGTCGAATTACATGCAACCGTATGTTCACAAATATGCTCTGTATTATGTCAAGGTCACTGGATTGTGTTTCTTACTCTACAGAGTCAAATGACAACTGGTAACAAAAAGGATGGTTGTGGAATATTGCAAGGTATGATAGGTCCCCCACTTTTATACCCCCCTCCCCCCCAAAAAATAACAAAAACAAAAATAAATTAGACAATTAAAAAAGAACATGGAGAATCAAAAAAAAAAAAAAAAAAAATAATAATAATAATAATAATAATAATAATCCTAGCCAGACCAAGAATATGATTATGAAATACTGTAAGACTTGTCTTTCCTTTGGATAATGTGTTGTATCTGCTTGTTAGCAGGTCTTAAAGGAGATCCTGGTGAGAAAGGTGAACCAGGGCAAAAAGGAGCTATGGGACCTAAAGGATGTTCCGGTACCTCATTTGGTGAGTCATTGATCCGATTAAGTTTGCACAGTGAGGCCGAAGAAATATTCATCATAACCACAGCTAGTATACCAATGATACTTTGCCTGGTGCTGGATGAAAAATACAACAAGTCACTAACTACCGCAGATTATAAATTATGAGATGAAACTATTGTAGTGTTGTTTGTTTTTTTTTTAAATTCCACTATGGATAATCACTAGTTAAAGGAAACTACTCACATTAGCCACTAGTGCTCATTCACCCTATAATCAAACCTTCCTTAAATAATCGTAATATTTTCGTCTATTTTTTTTTGAATGTGTTTGGTTGCTTCTTGATGTCAGATTTATTTACCTATTGCAACTGAATAACGTATTCATTAATATTTCAGCCTATCCTACTTTCGAACCAAGTCCTCGATACTTAGTGTTCAACGAAGGAGATCATGCTATCCTGTCCTGTAATGCAACGGCCAATCCACCTGCACAGATCACGTGGTACCGTGATAATGTCATGCTTGTTGGAGAACTTGACAATGGTTCTCATCGTTACTTTGTCAAACATCGTGACGTCGTGACAGATCCAGGTAAAAGTAACATACTGCTAGTAATAACAACGATATTCACTCATTTTATATTGTATTTCTAATTTTCTTATTTTCCAGCTTCTGCCAGAGAAAAAATATGTCCCGGTGAAATCCCACATCCAGTAGCACAAAGTACCTTGGTTATTAAGCAGTCACGTGGTTCAGACTCAGGGACTTACGTCTGTAAGGCACGTAATATCTTGGGTGTTTACAACTACGAGATACGGATCCTAGTGCAAGGTAATTGAGTACGTGTTCAATAATTATATATATATATATGTACACAGCCGTTTGCAAAAATTATGGCCGCTTCCAATATATATACAAGTATGTCAAACTATATCAAGTTGTCTATCACTTGTGCTCTCCGAAAAAATATCAAGAAAGATATCTCGCCGTGCCTGATATACTTTTGATATACCTGTATGTATATTTGAAACGGCCATAATTTTTGCAAATGGCTGTATATATATATATATATATATACAGCCATTTGCAAAAATCATATATATACACACTCGATTGTAGGAACGTTGTAGTATACATTTATACATATATCTAATTTAATCAGTATATTTAATGATATGCAAAACAGAAAAATCGCTTTATTTCTTGTTTGTTTCATTCAATGACTGTCAAAATATTTTTTACTTGTCTATTAGATCGTACAGATTATAAATCAGTTGTTTTTAAGCGCCGAAAATGGTTATTTTGCATTATGCATCCCATTAGATATTTGCATCAGAAAAAATCTGTTAACATTTGGTCAGCTACAATTTCAAGCTCACGCCCCCTCATGTAATCCCATACAAATTATGTCTCAAAAACACGGTTTTTGGATCATTTCTCAAAATAATGACTATCTAGGCAAAAAAAAAACAGAAGTAGATTCAGTTAATTCAACTATTCACGGACTGTATTATATGGTTTAGATTGAATCCTATTGAAAAAAACCACCGTACTTTTTGAGTTGAATGTTCGCTATTGGATGTATTTTACAAGAGAAAATGCATGACATAAACGGGGTCAAGCAAGAAAATCGTCTCTCCTTGATATACAACAGAAACTGTCAAAAAAACAGAAGTGGATTTGAAATCCCCGGGCTTTCCTGAACATTTTGGTATATAATTCATAGGAATTTGTTAAAATTTAGAACCGTATTTTTGCTGATTTTATAAGCTCATAAGTATACTATCTGTTGGCTTATACATTCGCCTCTTATGGTTTCTTATTTTTCGTAGCCTCGAAAACACGCTAACTACATGCAGTAGTTCGCGAATAACAGAAGATTTACGGGTCATTTAGGATGTTTTGTGCGGAAAGACGGAGAACTAAACTGATTAGTATTCATTGCCACATTTTTCAGGCTTGTCAAGGAAAAATTGTTCATTTTACTCCATCAACACGAGCAAGTTTTCCTTGTTAAGGAAAACTTGCTCTTGTAGATTCGGCTTAAAACAATTATTCGCCTCAGGCTCAGTGAATATGGAGAATATTTACTAAGCCTTCGGCGAATAATTGCTAAATATACACCGAATCCCTAATACTATGACATGTTTGAGAAATATATACATATATACATATTCCCATTTTCCTATTGTCTTACCTGGATTTTCGAGGAAAGACAATGCAAAAAGGGGGATACATATATATGTATATATATCGCCAAATTGTCAGAGTTTTAGGGATTTATATATAATCTAGGAATACAGGTCAGGCAGCTGGACTGGCTGTTACTAGCATAACATTACAGGCGCCAAGGATATAATGCTAAATTTGACTTATTTAACTTTGCAGTTTATGCACAGTTCACTAAAACACCAACAAACCGCACAGTCGTACAAGATAATAACGTACAGCTTAGTTGCCGCGCCTCTGGTGTTCCTACTCCAGTGATCACGTGGTACAGGAAGGACGGAAATTCTATGCCCAGTCAGTACAATATAACTAGAGGATATCTACATATTTATAATATAAGTAAAGAAGAAGAAGGGACCTATGTGTGTTTGGCAACAAATGTCCTTGGATCCAAGACAACTGAAGCTACAATTACCGTCAATGGTAAGGGTCTCGATGCTGTTCTCAAACAAATCAAATAAAAAATATCAATTGAACCTTACGCTTGTTTTGTTTTACAGTGTTTCCCAAGATTACGTCATTTCTAGATCAACCAATAACGATCAACGAAAGTCAGACCTTGGTCTTACCATGCAACGCCACAGGGTACCCGAGCCCTGAGATTCGTTGGTCTAAAGTCTATGATTCATTACCAGAAGGTCGATACGTGTACGACTCTCGGATGTTGAATATATCACGTGTTAAGTACGAGGATCGAGGTGAATACGTATGCACTGTCAATAACACCGTAGGCATGACTGTCAAGAAAGTGAAAGTTATCGTCCAAGGTTGGTGCGTAGGCCACACTCACAAACACACAAAAAAGTTGAGCCAGCCCTCTTATCTCAAGCTAATAAAATATTTGACTGGTTTCTCAAATCTTCAAATATTTTATCGAAACCTGAAACAACCTTTAAGCTGATCAATGTTAAAGAACAACTTAGAATTTAGCTTGTTAGGTTTTTCGAAAAACCAAACCAAAACCAAAACCAAAACCAAAACCAAAACCAAAACCAAAACCAAAACCAAAACCAAACCAAAACCAAAACCAAAACCAAAACCAAAACCAAAACCAAAACCAAAACCAAACCAAAACCAAAACCAAAACCAAAACCAAAACCAAAACCAAAACCAAAACCAAAACCAAAACCAAAACCAAACCAAAACCAAAACCAAAACCAAAACCAAAACCAAAACCAAAACCAAAACCAAAACCAAAACCAAAACCAAAACCAAAACCAAAACCAAAACCAAAACCAAAACCAAAACCAAAACCAAAACTCAAACTCAAACTCAAACTCAAACTCAAACTCAAACTCAAACTCAAACTCAAACTCAAACTCAAACTCAAACTCAAACTCAAACTCAAACTCAAACTCAAACTCAAACTCAAACTCAAACTCAAACTCAAACTCAAACTCAAACTCAAACTCAAACTCAAACCAAATCAAACTCAAACTCAAACCAAATCAAACAAATCAAACAAATCAAACATCAAATCAAAAAACAAATCAAACAAATCAAAACAAATCAAAACATCAAAACAATCAAAACAAATCAAAACAAATCAAAACAAATCAAAACAAATCAAAACAAATCAAAACAAATCAAAACAAATCAAAGACAAATCAAAAACAAATCAAACAAATCAAAACAAATCAAAACAAATCAAAACAAATCAAAACAAATCAAAACAAATCAAAACAAATCAAAACAATCAAAACAAATCAAAACAAAGCAAAACAAATCAAAACAAATCAAAACAAATCAAAACAAATCAAACAATCAAAACAAATCAAAACAAATCAAAACAAATCAAAACAAATCAAAACAAATCAAAACAAATCAAAACAAATCAAAAACAAATCAAAACAAATCAAAACAAATCAAAACAAATCAAAACAATCAAAACAAATCAAAACAAATCAAAACAATCAAAAACAAATCAAAACAAATCAAAACAAATCAAAACAAATCAAAACAAATCAAAACAATCAAAACAAATCAAAACCAAAGTCAAACAAATCAAAACAAATCAAACAATCAAACAAATCAAAACAAATCAAACAAATCAAAACAAATCAAAACAAATCAAAACAAATCAAAGACAAATCAAAACAGAATCAAAACAAATCAAGAACAAATCAAAAAACAAATCAAAACAAATCAAAACAATCAAAACAAATCAAAACAAATCAAAACAAATCAAAACAAATCAAAACAAATCAAAACCAAATCAAACAAATTCAAAACAAATCAAAACAAATCAAAACAAATCAAAACAAATCAAAATAACAAATCAAACAATCAAAACAAAATCAAAACAATCAAAACAAAGCAAAACAAATCAAAACAATCAAAACAAATTCAAAACATCAAAAATGCAAAACAAAATCAAAACAATCAAAACAAATCAAACAAAGCAAAGACAAGATTCACAACAGATCAAAACAAATCAAAACAAATCAAACAAATCAAAACAAATCAAATCAAAACAAATTCAAAAACAAATCAAAACAAATCAAAAACATAACAAAATCAAAACAAATCAAACAAATCAAAACAAATAACAATCAAACAAATCAAAACAAATCAAAACAAATCAAAACAAAATCAAAACAAATCAAAACAAATCACAAACAAATCAAAACAAATCAAAAGCAAATCAATAAACAAATCAAAACAAATCAAACAAATCAAAACAATCAAAACAAATCAAGAACAAATCAAAACAATCAAAAACAGAATCAAGAACAAATCAAAACAAATCAAAACAAATCAAAAACAATCAAATACAAATCAAAACAAATCAAAACAAATCAAAACAAATCAAAAACAAATCAAAACAAAGCAAACAAATCAAAAACAAATCAAACAAATCAAAACAAATCAAACAAAATCAAAACAAATCAAAACAAATCAAAAAAAATCAAATCAACAACAAATCAAAAAATCAAATCAAAACAAATCACACAAATCAAAAAACAAATCAAAACAAATCAAAAAAATCAAAACAAATCAAAACAAATCAAAACAAATCAAAACAAATCAAAACAAATCAAAACAAATCAAAACAAATCAAAACAAATCAAAACAAATCAAATCAAACAATCAAAACAAATCAAAACAAATCAAAACAAATCAAAACAAATCAAAACAAATCAAAACAAAATCAAAACAAATCAAAACAAATCAAAACAAATCAAAACAAATCAAACAAATCAAAACAAATCAAAACAAATCAAAACAAATCAAAACAAATCAAAACAAATCAAAACAAATCAAAACAAATCAAAACAAATCAAAACAAATCAAAACAAATCAAAAAACAAATCAAAACAAATCAAAACAAATCAAAACAAATCAAAACAAATCAAAACAAATCAAAACAAAATCAAAACAAATCAAAACAAATCAAAACAAATCAAAACAACAAAAATCAAAAATCAAACAAATCAAACATCAAAACAAATCAAAACAAATCAAAACAATCAAAACAAATCCAAAACAAATCAAAAACAAATCAAAACAAATCAAAACAAATCAAAACAAATCAAAACAAATCAAAACAAATCAAACAAATTCAAACAAGATCAAAACAAATCAAAACAAATCAAAACAAATCAAAACAAATCAAAAACAAATCAAAACAAAGCAAAACAAATCAAAAATAAAATCAATAACAAATCAAAACAACAAAAAATTCAAACGAAAGCAGAACAAAGCAGAACAATCAAAACAAATCAAACAAATCAAACAAATCAACAATCAAAACAATCAAAACAATCAAACAAATCAAAACAAATCAAAACAAATCCAAAACAAATCAAAACATCAAAAATCCAAAACCCAAAACAAAAAAAACAAATCAAAACAAATCAAATCAAAACAAATCAAAACAAATCAAATCAAAACAAAACAAAACAAATCAAAACAAATCGAAACAAAAAACAACAACAACAACAACAATAAAAGTGAACCCGGAGAAATTAAAAACCCAAGTTAGAGACCAAACAAATTATACTCACATGAGACGAAGGCAAGTGCACTTTTGCTACTGCTACGTCGACATCCTTAGTTCCATTAGATTTCTAGCCAGGCTTTCGGGAATTTCATTCATACTGCCTGTGTTCTCTTGTTTCAGTTGGACCTAAGATTATTAAGATACCTAACGCCACAGAATTTGGTTATAGGGAGAGAAAAAAGAGGCTCTCTTTTCAGGTGTTTTCTTTTCCGAAGGCAAATGTTACGTGGAAAATGCCTTACTGGGATCAAAAACGTGATGGACGATTTCGACAGGAAAACGGAGACCTAATTGTGGAGAATATCCAGTACACAGACTCTGGTCGTTACCAGGCAACAGCCAGGAATATTCTTGGTGAAGTGAAGGTGACGACATTCTTGTTAGTAAGAGATGCTGGTAGGTTCTGTAATATTAAAGAGCTATGTCCATTCAGCCAAGTAGTTTAATTACTCTGCATTTTCCTTCCATCATTCTTAAGATCTTTTAACTCGCACACGCCGTTATTTTCCTATCCGAGTTCTCGGACTCGTCCATCAATGCATTTGTTCAGTAATCTATGCACTTATCCTTCATCCATCCATTTGTCCTTTCAAATTGTCTCCATCAACTAATATCAAGGCGATCATCCATTGGTCAATCCATCGATCCATTCATCTTTCCATTCTTCATTCTATCATGTGACCATAATCCATTCATGCATTAACCCCCACTATTAATTATACTTATAGTCATTCCCTTTCTAACAACCAAGCCCCCCAAAGAGATTATGACCTTCAGCATCGGGCAAACCATTTCCTTAACATGTACTGCAATTGGTGTACCTAGTCCAAAAGTCACGTGGAGAAATTCTTCCGGCAGTATCCTAACATCCGGTATAACAGGACCAGACAGCAGCAGGACATTTAGTATTGATTACTTTACAACCCAAAAACGTGGACGCTACACATGTACAGCTGAGAATGACTTTGGAGTAGCTGAAGCTCATGTCTACCTCATCATAAACTCAGGTCAGTAAATTGATATTCCTTCAAAAACTCATTTATTGATAATCCACAAGTCTTTGATACAGTTGGAGCAACCAAACGTGTCACGTACATGGACGTTTTTATCCTATAAAATCCTAAAAAAATATGAAGAATACTAACGAGGACGAGTATATTAGAGATAAAGGTGCATCCTAGTTTAGATGAAGACTTGATAGCCTCATCAAGGTCAGTCTCACGTACGATCAGCGACGACCCACGAAATCTAGAATCTTCAACTTATGGGAGCTTTTTTTGGAATCAATGCGCATGGCAGTGACGTGCAAACCTCATTGAGCATGGTTTTGGTGTAAACCTCTATCGATTTAAAGGTCTATGGTCTATTGGAAGTTTCCCGTAAAGCAAAATCTGTTGTACTTTTTTTTCAAAAAAATTAAAAAAAAAAAAAAAAAAGTAAAAAAAGAAAAAAAAAATTCTCATGAGTATTAGAAACAACAATTAGTATAGGAAATCGCACAAGAAGAACTTTCAAAACATTACGAGCGTCTATTAATTCCAAATTGTACGAGAAGATCGTGCGATTTTTTGTTTATAGTTCACTCAACAAAATTTCAGTAAAAAATGCGAAGCGACGCCGTTCATCTTTGTCTATTTGGCGGCCGATTTTCAGTCCATCGCGCAACTGAAATGCATAAAAAAGATTAGTTCTTACAGCTTTAAAACTTTATTTATATGTTTTTTAAGTACAAAATGATAGAAAACAATTGTTTTGACATTGTTTTGGCCGTGTTGCCATAGCGACTTAATTCGGTACTCCTACTGAGTACAATTAACGCTATAATTGTACTCCTCTCGACCAATCAGAGTCGAGTAATTTTGTTGAGTGTACTATAATTATAAAAAAACACTATGAATTACTAAGAGGTGGAAAGCTTTACGGAACTTTTACACTAAAATGATTTTTACGAAAAACATAAATTTTTCAATAGGTTTGTCTATCTATTAGTTTGATTTGAATATCATGTAACGTTAACATATATACATATACGTATTTTTCTTTTATTTGTAGACATTAGACTGGCTGATCTTTCATCTAGTCCTTTCCAAGGACGTATTGAAGTGAACTCGGGAAGTGGATGGGGGACTTTGTGCAACTATAACTGGAACATGAAACATGCACATATTGCATGTAAGCAGCTGGGCTTTAGAAATGCCTTATCAGCATTCACGAGAGCACGGGTCGGCCGAGCACCTGGGAAAGTGTACCGCTTTATTTGTGGAGGAAGCGAAAAGAGGCTTCAAGAATGTTCTACCGGTCCTACATACACTAGTACATACAATTACAACTATAATTATAATTATCGCAGACGCCGAAAATACATCTGTACACAAAACGTAGATGCATAC
Organism: Actinia tenebrosa; assembly: GCF_029948245.1. NCBI lineage: Eukaryota > Metazoa > Cnidaria > Anthozoa > Actiniaria > Actiniidae > Actinia > Actinia tenebrosa. Next base: position 6,274,917 of record NW_028292573.1, read on the forward strand.
GTTAAGTGCAACTGAACGAAAGTTTTTTTAAGAAAGTATGATTTTCTCACTAAATCACTGGAACATAGCTGCAGATGAAACATAATATATCTATTAATAGTCATAGAGGCTTCGCACCATTATGCGATGACAGCCATGACAGGAGGCAGAAACAATTAAATCTGGTATAATTTACTGCAGTTTTCCATATTCTGCGAACTCGATAGTTGCGAGCTGCGCGCTGAAATTTGGTTTTCGCTGACATCAATCAATTTCACTATTTCATCAATTTCATAATTTACAAAAATAATCAGTTGTTATGCCTCCTGCCATGGCTGCCATCGCATGATTGATCACTACACTCTTTGCATTTAAATTCTGTGTAAAAAAAATAAAATAAAAAAAATAAATTAAAATTAAAATAACAGTAATAAGCATCATTAAAAATATCTTACTGGTAATCTAAAATACTTCGATTAAATTGCATAATTGGTGGGGCTGAAACATTTTTGCTCTTTATTGTATTGAATATTAGCCTTTCCACTAATTAACCCGCTTCTACTGCAGAATAATTGCTTGAAAAGGCACCTAGCTACTAACTCTATCCTACCACGCTTGACGCGCGCTTGGAAGCCCATTTTTTTGGCTACCCACCCTTAATTTATGGATTACGTAGGATAATATCCCAGCAAGAAAGCATCAGTAGATAGATCAGTCGCCGTCGAACCCCAGGCCGTACCTACGACTAATCCCTTGCTCAACGAACGCAGAGGCTATTTCAAGGTTATTTTTGAGCGGGGTGAGTAACTGGAGGGCAACCCAAACCTTATGCACACTTGACCTTTATCCTTTTGTTTTTCTGGAAAAAGAGATATAGAAGTTTGTTGTTTTTGCTTTTAGGTTAAAGGCTGCATAAGCAATGAATGCCTTGACCAGTCTATGAGCGACAGATTGGTATCCATGCTCTGCTCTCGCTATGATTAATTTCTGCCAAGGTCAATTTTTCAACGGTATCTTAGGAATCACTCGTTTTACGATGTTATGCTTCATTCTATGGCGAAACAAGTTAAATTTTATTGACATGTTTCTTAAACGGAAAACCAGCATATGGCTCTTTTAGATTTGAGAAATATCAATGATGATGACTGGAGTTGCTTATGAATTGTTTCATGATGTATTGTATGTATCAAATGACCAGACATTAAGGTTACTGGAGACCTTCAGGGGTATGTTTCGTTTAAGACTCTCTCTTCGCAACACTTTAAATAAAACCCGATAAAACTATATATCGTTTTAAATGTCATATAATAAAGAAACATACCCCTGAAGTTTAAGCTTATTACTGGGTTGCCCGTTGCAAAGTCACAGTCTTCGAACTGCAGATTAACATCGTCTCCCATTCATTTCTGGTAATTTCTCTTCGGTATCTTGAGGCATTCTGCACCGTTTGCAACAAGTTTCATAGTTTAATTTATGGTTTTTGATTTAAAAAAATAAAACATAAGATTAAAATGAGAATAGATTGGTCTTCCAGTCAATTAAACTAAAGCTAACAAAATAAGACAGTGCTTTACTATGGAACAATCAAAAATCATTTTCCGATCGAATGGTGCGGTCTTATTGGGTATCTTAGGAATCTCTCGTATTGCAATGTTATGCTTCAGCTTAAAATGAAACAATTTAAGTTGAATTTCTATTTACATGTTTCTTAAAAACTTTCAGGTATCTTAGGAAAAACTGCATTATATGTCTCTTTTAGATTTGAGAAATTTAACCCTGATGATAAAAGGCGTAATGAGCACCCAATGAAAATAAAGGGAAAACTTACCGAGAAAAAACGACGTTCTATTGACAAATTTTCTAAAACTTTCTAGTAACTTAGTGAAAGCACTAATTTTTTGACACGACGTTTCAGTTTTGATAAATTAGAACTTAAAAACTCTTACTTGGTCAAATATACTTCCACATGGCAACAAACAAAACAAAACTTGTGTCTGATGAAAATAAAACTATTTCTTCGAAAGAAATTACAAAATTATGGGTTAAGAGAGGGGAAAATTAAATTCGATCAGCATTATAAACATTTGAATGATTGGAATATGATTCCTCATGAGTTTATCAGACTTAAAGCAAGTTGTATGGTTTTGTGAATATTGCTGTTGATCAAAACATTGAAAAAGTACGTCATACTGAATGTCATTACTATAAGTAAGGTTGCCTCAAGCGTCCATAATTCATTTGGGTGAAGGTCCTTACTATGATATCAGCTATGGCAAGAATAGCTGCTATATTGCTTTTCGTATTTTCTGTTGGCGCTGTGAGCGGTAAGCCATCTCTCTTATCATGTAAAGGGGGAAATACCTACAAAACGAGATATCTATAGAGTGGTGAATAAGAAAGAAAACATTAATCTGCTTTTTTCCACAAGATTAAAATATGGCCATGTCTGTTAAATACCTTGTTCAAAAACGTAAAGTTAAGAGTAATAACTTATAAAAATGCGCCTAAGAATAACTATTATACATTTAATGTCGATCTTATAGATTAAGCCGTCCACGCAGGAGTGCTAAAAGCATTAGATTTAGATCACAACTGACCCACTAACGTATACTTCTTAAAGTTATGTCAGCACAGAATATGTCAAATATAAAATATGATGGTTACATTTAGACAAAAGTCAGAGATCTTAATGTGAATTTTTCTTATTTTCATTTATTGTTAAAGGGTTACAGCAAGGAAGAATACCGATCGGACACTCAGCTGTCGATGGATTCTCCTGTGAGAACATAACCTTCCCATCATCCTTTACTGGGAATGATCCAATGAAAGTCTTCACATCATTAAGCCTGGGAACAAACTCGTCACGTGTGCATGACGTAGGATTCACGTGGACCGAGTCTGTAACTACGAGTGGATTTAGGGTGTGTGTGGTTGAGAGCGGGAATGGGTTCGAGGAGACTGTACGAGTGAACTGGGTTGCTTATCAACTGACTGAATCAGGTGTGGCTGAAGGAAGTACCAGGTTCAACGACTGGACGACAGGAACTCAATGTAACCGCGTACCTCTATCACAGGTTAGTTTAGTGCTTTGTTTTTATAATGAATTAAATTGGTTCAATAAACTAAAACAACCCCAGGGCACACCTAACTTACAGTTTCAACTGGAAGTTTGAGCATTGGCTTTTGGTTTTGTGTTGGAAGAGCTTGGTTGGCGCAGTCTTAAGCAGCGCAGAGCTGATCAGAGATTAGTTATATATGCTGTACAAAATTAATATAAACAACTTAGTTGATGTAGATCTCTGTAATGAACTGATACCCTTGACAAGAAACTCAAGAAATAATCACAACAGATCCTTTAAAATTCCTCTCGAGAAAAAAACATATATACAATACAGCTTTCTACCATGGACAATAAAACAATGGAACAATCTACCCGCTGAATTAGTCACAGCCCCAAATGTTAATGCATTTAAAAGTGGAGTCTGTAAATTAGAACACTAACTTTGATCCTGACCTACCCGAGCACTTAAGCCTCGAAGAGAGGGCGTGCTTGTAATTTGGTAAATGTAAAATCCATAGAAAACCCCTTGAAGAAAAAAAAGCCCTAACAAACTCTACTGACATGTCATGCCGAGTCAAGAAATCAAAACTAAACCTCCAGCAGATTGGGGAGAAAGCCACTGTCCGATACAACACCCGTGATTCACGTAGCTTAGAACGTCTTCAAACACTTATCTTTGATCATGAATTATATTCCAATACTACATTATTTGTGCATTTGAAGCTTCATCTTATTTAAGCTATTTTAAATCCATCCAAAGGGGTTCACAAACAAGCCCAAAGTTTTCATCACGGTCCGTCACAACGTACTGAACAAAAGGCAAGATGCTGTTGCTGTTTGGGTAGAACACATCGCTAGAGATGAATTTACGATTTGTTTGAGAGAAGCAAGAACGTTTGATGGACGTCACAAGGATATTGAAGTGGTATGTTATTGCATCATGCTTTTTTAATTCCCTATTGTCTTATTTACTTGGTTTCTTCTTTTCTTCTTAGGTATGGATGGCTTTCACTGAGGTTCCACTCTCTTGGCCTCATAACGAGATCATTGCTCTTCAATTTCCAAATTCTCTTCAACCGAGTGAAGAAGACAACGACGCATTTTGCCAGGTATATTGGAGACAAATCTAAAAACGAGTGAGACTGATAATTCTTGGGAGAAAATACAGCCTTAAAACCTAATTCGCAATTGACAGCTTACACAGTGTGTCTTATAATTTTTCAGATCGTCAACTTTACCGGTCTCTACTTTTCACCTCCATCGATTGTCCTCACTCCAAGTCATGAGTACGACAGCAGTAATGTGAACGCGGTGCCACCAGAACACAACTCCATTGTAGCCTGGAACGAGGTATCAATCAAATCTTAAATTCCAAAAATATCATAAATTACGTCGCGTAGATAAGATAAAATAAAAAAGAAGAGAAAGGAAACAACAAAATAAGAACGAAACAAGCAACAAAAGGTTAACAAAATAAAAGCAATTGAAAATACGGAAACAATATAAGTAGACCAACTCACTAAGTATTCATAACAGTTATTCGAAACCGTAGTTTTAATTGTTTTTTTAAGGTAAGAGCATAATGCAAATCATTTAAATCCTATATTAGGATAACGAATTACCCCTCTATGACTCAGTGGCTTATATTACTGCTTGAGTTTGATTATGGTTTTTGCGTCAAGATCTGCGTGCATGCTCTCAGTTCAGAACTCTTGCTAATATGCCATGCAGCAACAAGAAATGAAATACCACGACACTAAGCTTTAAGTGCATATCAAATACATGATCAGGGTTAATAAGAAGAGATAACTAGCTAAAAACTAGTATGAGCTGCTTCGGTGTTTCTAATGAAACAGTAATGATAAAAAGGTAAATTATACACCGTGAAAAGATGAAAAAAACTTACTGACGGTCCGAACGCTAGTCCTTCTTCGGAGTTAATAATAATGGTAAATTTGTCATTTTCGCATAGGAAATAACGAGGACTTACTTTAGAGCTTGTGTGAAGGACTTGGTTGGATTGAATCGCAAGCATCATCCAGTGACTGTTGATTACTTGATATTTGGTGGTAAGTACTGCTTATCTTTTGCACTCATACATTAAAAAAGATATCTACCTTAACATAATCTTCAAATAATATGTTTAGACCTTGATCCATGCATCAACAAAACGTGTGAGTACTCTGGAATCTGCCAAGCATTGTCAGCAGGTGTTGCCCAGTGTGTGTGTATTGCTGAATGCCCCACATATCAAGATCTAGTTTGTGCAACCAATGGACAAACCTTTGACAACATGTGCATCATGAAGAGAGAGATATGTAGGACCAGAGGAAATTTCACCTACTATCACCCTGGAGGCTGCCAAGGTAACATTGATGTCATAAAAAACGTTTCTCAGAAAATATATTTTTTATCTTATAAATATTTTTGGCATGTTTTTCAAAAGGATTCCCATTGGACAAGGGGAGACACTTTCTTCGCCAGCAAGACTTTCCATGGTCAGATACTCATTGCGAGATCGTTTCGCTCAAGCCCTACACTTTTTATCCCGACAAACCCTTACATATCCAACTGACGGTGAACTACGTCAATGCTTTACCGACTTCCAAGGTACACGAAGCTACAGTAACTTGGACAGAGAACGTGAATATGGACAATTTTACTGCGTGTATTTCCAGGACAGGTAGGAATGACAATCCGTCATATGAATTGGAATCAGTTGATTGGATAGCCTATCAAGGAGCACCTAACGGTGGAGTTACCGGAAGAGAACGGTTCACACGATGGTGGACTGGTACGACATGTAGGACTATTTCGTTTCCTGGGGTATGTATCGTATTTTGGCATAAAATTAAAATCAGTGGAACATTCAAAATATTTATTACCTATTTCTGAACTAATGAGAGAACGATTGACTGAGCCTCTGATAAAAATGAATTGTTTAAAAATGTTACGTTTAATTCGTTTAGCTGTTCTAGCTATTTTTTGTAGTTTTTTTACCCTTAATTTTTCTTATATATTTATTTTATTTATTTATTTTTTTCTTTCTTTTTGTAAATATATCAAAAGTGCAAATAAAGTTGTATTTATTTAGAGTAAATCAGACATTTTGATAAAATTAATATCATGTGCATACAGGGCAAATTTTCTAGCTCTCCCACAGTGTTAGCTACGCTACAACATGAAAGAAGAGGCCTGAAACATGATGCTGCGAGCGTTTGGATAGAGGATATTAGTTCTTCGTCGATCAAAGTTTGTTTAAGAGAACTGCAGAACTTTGACGGCGTACATGAAGATATCAATGTGGTAAGCTAATTATCTAATGTGAGAAGGAAGTTTTGGATTAGTTGTGTGCAAAATGAAGTAAGTGTGCACTTATCCTCCATCCATGATCAAATTGGAATCTGAAAAACTGATTTTTAGGAAAAGGAACAAAGTATTGTAGCTAGAACCAAATATGGCCAACTACCACGACAAAAATAGGCAGCGCAATATACAACACACATTATCCTTATTTCCCGAAAGCTGCAATTGCATTCCTTGAAACATTTATAATTGTTGTTTTACGAAGGTTTTCACTAAAAAAAAAGAAAGAGATTAAAACATTGCTTTTCTTCATATTTCAAACAGTACTGGATGGCATTTGAGATTCTACACCGTCCATTGTTCACTGAACACGGTAGCATTGACTTCCCTAATGACTACACACCTCAGCAATCTGATAATTACGCATTTTGCAAGGTACTGTATTTTCGAAACTAACTTACAGCTGAAGCAATTTATGAAATTAAAACATTGCACTTCTTGCCAAGTTTTTATCTTTATATCTGTCTAGTAATGAAGTATATTTGCATGATTTTTGTTAGACTGTTGAAATGGTACGCAACTACACCAAGCAACCTTTAGTCATGGTAACACCAACACACCGTACAGGTGGTGGACGGAAGAACCCACAATGCAATGGAATATCTGCCTGGATTGAGGTACAGTATTTGTGAAAAAAGCTTGTGTGCTTGTGTGTTTGTCTTCTTTTTTTTTCATTTCAACCTGGCTATATGGTCCTTCTGATAACATGTTCGTCGTTAGACACTTATAAACAAAGGGCCGTTTATATAGACACATTTTAATCCATTTTTGTGGCGATGCGGCTGCGGTGACTTTGATGCAACTCTATAAACCCCACGTTTGTATACATCAGCGACGATTTTCAATGTGGAAATCGCGATACGGAAGTAGCCTTATGACAAGGTCCAACGCCAAGTAAAGTAATCATAATAGAAACTTGCTGCAAGCAAGAAAATAATAACTTTGAAACGAGACAGCTTTGTCTAAGATTATATTTGTTTTCTCTTCAACAGAGTATCACGTCTCAAAACTTCCGTGTTTGCATGAAGGAGCTGTATGATAATCAATATGATCCGGTGACAATGCATTATGTAGTAGTATCAGGTATTTGACTCATAATAATAATAATAATAATAATAATAATAATAATAATAATAACAATAATAATAATAATAATAATGATGATGATGATAATGATGATGATGAATTTGTGAAGCTAACTTAAAAAATTGCATTTGAAGACTTGAACACTAGGAGAGTTCCTTAATTCTTGACTTAGATCATTCTATTCTTTAATAGCCTGATATTCAAACCTTTGTTTTCTCCACTGAGTTTTCTTTTATAACTAGGAAGCGTCAAGTTATCTTTACTCCTAATATTATTTAAGCACGACTACGTCTCGGGTTTGCATAACTTCCTCGAATTCTCCCAACCTCCCCTCGTGTTGCTATCATGCTATGTAAACACGGAAAAAGTTTTCTATTGCTTAGAGAGAAAAAAGTTTTCTATTGCTTTTATAAAATAATTACTAAGGGAAAACGTTACCACTTGCTAGAAAATAAATCTTTATTTGAATTTAATTCTCATAACAAAATACAAATTCTCCATACATCACGAACTTCGATCGTTAGCCAATCAAATTTCGTGTAATAAACGCCAAGGAGGCAAATGTGAAGCGAGAAAGAATCGCTAGTTATTTTCAACATTTATCACTTCTAAAACTTTAAAACAAAAAACAAAGAAATGTCCAAAGATTGAATAGAAATATTAATAGAAGATTTCAGAATTGATTATCTTTACGAAAGTGATCAAAAGTAGATAACTGAGTGTCACTGTGACTGGAATTCTCGGTTGAAAGAAACGTGGTTTTGCTCAATTTGACAGCCAGAAAGCTAAGGATAAACAAAATGAAGGGTTTTTCAGTGATCGCTTGCCATGGTTATTACTACAAAACATTGTGAGAAGACACGGTTCAGTGTTTTTTGTAAATGCAATGTTACAACCAGCTTAAATTTAACACTTTTAATCCTTCACGTCCATCTGTATCCTTTTTTATTATTAAACAAGCTGTATAAATCCTCCTATACAAGCTATTTGGCATTATATGATAAATTTTACCACCAGATGGCTCAAAGGTTTTGAGCATGCTCAATGCACCATAAAATTAAGATAGAAATATAATGTCCATGGGAATGCTCAAAATTTTTGAGCAGGCTCAAGGCACCATAAAATTAAGACAGAAATACAATGTATGTCCATGGGAATGCTCAAAAGTTTTGAGCAGGCTCAAGGCACCATAAAATTAAGACAGAAATACAATGTATGTCCATGGGAGTGCTCAAAATTTTTGAGCATGCTCAAGGCAAACAAATTACTTGTGGCAGGTTATATTGTTTTGAACATTACTTATGTATTTGGATGTTTACGAAAAATACATTTTACGCTTTGAATTCCTGGTTATTTTTACTTGAAAAACGAAAGATAATTACAAATAATCCAATAGAATATCAGGTTTAGTGAAATTTACCTTGGATGTCTTTCATTAAAATCCAAATTTTGAAGATTTTCGAACTTTTTATGGACAAATCAACATTGCAAAACAGACTTGAAACTGGTTAAAAAAATGGTAAACAAAATATATTCTTACTTTTACTTCTTTTTTTACATAATGATATTTGGTTATCTATATGAAGAGTCTTGTTTTTACATGGACCGTATTTTTACCGCAATGAAAATAGAAAAAAAGAAATGTCCCTGAAATGAAATTCCTCCGAAACTCTCTCCGATAAAAGTTGAGTTGTGATCTGGAAGTTATGCACCAGTCATTTGACATCCCCTAACCCGCCCCCGACGCATACCCGGGGGCATAGCGGGGATTTCACCGCATTTTCACATGTATTTGGTTCCCTGGTGGTCGGGGAAAGCGCTTCAATTCACAGCTTCGGCTGCATCCCAGGGACTGACTGCGACTGGGGGACTTGGGGACTGGGACAGAGTGAGCTCCTCGTGTGAGTTTACGTAGTCATAATGGATGAGACGAAGACGGTAAAATTTTGGGTCGTCCTTCACGGATTTGCAAGATGTGATCCTATTGGAGGACACACATGTGTAGAACAATAGAAAACAATGACCTTTCCCCAACCCCGCCCCTAAACCTAACCAATCACAGGGGACGTTGCAAATTCGTGAAGCCCAACCGAAGATTTTCATCGCATTTAATAATTATGTTTTTCTAAGCCATCGATCGGAAAATGGCTTTTCATTCTATTCTTTGATAGAGAAAAAGACAGAAAAAGAAAAAGACAAACAAAAAGGGAAGCAAATAAGCTGGTACTACATGGAATAAATATCAATCAATCAATCAATCAATCAATCAATCAATCAATCAATCATCCTGTATTTATACACGATAATACCAACAGAAAAATTGGTTTACATGACGGTCGTGATGAATATACATAACTAAGACAAGTAACTAAGATATAATATTAATGTATAATATCGAATATTAATAGAACAATAATATCAAAAAATTCAGAGTTAAGGTCAGAGCTTGCTAGTTGAGATGAAATCTGCTAAAGCAGCATTTTTGAAAGATGTAAAACTTGCTTGATTTCTAGCAGTATGAGGAAGATTGTTCCATAGTTTAGCACCCCTGTAAGTTAAACTCCTCTTTCCATATTCAGCATTAAATCTTTTGATAAAAAGTTTCGATGTTGAGCCTCTAAGATTGTGTGATGTCGATTCCGATTGAAAATTAAACAAATTTGGGGGGCTTGGTTGTTCATGCATTTATGCATTAAATTTGCCAACAGTAAGGCTCTTCTAATATGGAGTGGGTACCAACCTAGAGACTTCAGAACATCTGTATATTTGATGTCATAAGTGGCACCAGTGATGATACGAGCAGCTCTGTTTTGTAGCCTTTGTAACTTATCTGCTAAACCCTTATTTAGATCACCCCAAACCTCAGAGCAGTAATGAGGCACTATTACATTTGGTCTTATCTGAGTGTAGATTTAATCTATTTGCTATCAACCAATTATTCAGAGATGAAAGATCATCATTTAACTTATCATTTAAGTCATCAACATTCTCACTTGTAGTGCATAATTGGGTGTCATCGGCATACAAACTTGGATTTGTATGACGAAGGCACTTTGGAAGATCATTAATGTATATTAAAAACAAAATGGGTCCCAAAACAGACCACTGAGGAACGCCATATTTTAATTTAGTTGGTGAGGTGATGAAATTATTAACTGCACATTGCTGCTGTCTATCCCCAAATAAGATGTGAAGAAGTCTAGAGCTTTGTCGCAAACACCAAGGGCTGATAGTTTTAGAGTAAGGATACGATGATCCACAGAATCAAAAGCTTTCAACACTAGAACACTTTTAAGAAATAGAATTGAAAATATATTTCTTTGTCGGCGAACATATTTCTGCTGCAAAAGATATGAAATATCCAGTTGACATTAAAATAGACTGCTCAAACGATGACGCGGGGACTTCACTTTTCTTTTCTTCCCCGTGGGGCGGGGCTTTCACGGCATTACCTTTCACTGAGGTAAAAAGTGAAGTCCCCGGGTATGTCTAGGGGGGGGGGGGGGGGGGGGGGGGGGGGGGTGTTGGGGGATGTCAAATGACTGGTGCATTACTTGTTTTAAGTTCAATGATTTTCGCTTTGTTTACATCCCCAAATGTAGCACAACCCAGCTTTTTTGTTATGACTTTGCCACTTGAACTCCTTCATATTAATAGACAGGGCTTCCTTCTATCGATAATTATGATTTTTAAACCAAAACTTTCCAGTCTTCAACTCAAAAAACAGTTTTTATCAGTTGTTTGATTTCGTTAGCCTGTCGCAGCTTTAGATTGGCTAACAGACAAATTCTAGTAAAACTGGTTTTCCTTGAATTCGTGATCGACCTCTGATCGACCTTGCATCATCTGCAAAGTAAGTGATGACTGAATCGTTGAAAATCAACTGCAAAATGCAGCGTTTTTCAATACTTGAAAGCTACTTTAATCGTAATGCAAATTGAATGGAATACCAGTGAAATATAATCATTTGAAAAGGGAGATCCATGCATACATAATAAAGTAAACAAAGGTGTGTTTTTCTCACAAAAATGGTTAAATAAGAGGGAATTCTTTTAAAGATATCCTTTTTTGAATAAAAGAATTTAGTTGAGCAGTAGTGCTGCACTTCGGAAATGTACAAGTTCTTGTGAGAAACGTTTTTTAGTTTAATTTAGCTTACTGTCGATTTAACCTGGAGATTTACCTGATTAGCATTTGATTTAAATTTTAAATTGATAATTGAGGTGGTTTTTCCAGCATTACCCGGTGGAATTTTAACTAGTCAATGTTAAAAGTTGAAAAAGCCGTGGAAGGGTCTATTTGTCACATCAATAATAGTTTATCCATATAAAAGCTTACTTTCTAAACCTTTTATTTTAAAATGCTTCATAATTGCTCATTCTTTTCCATGGCCCGGGTATTCAAAATGTTTGAGCATTCAGTGCTGTGGACAAATGATGACAAGAAGCATACCTTCCACCAGAGTGCTCAAAAAGTTTGAGCATTGCCGTGGGCAAATGATAACAAGAAACATACCTTCCACCAGAATTTTTTTCAATTTTTTTCAAATTTTTTTCTTTCTCACACATGAAATCGGATGAAAACTGGTAGATAGAATCCCAAAATGGGGGGCAAGGGCACTAGGACACCGAATGTGCTTGGATTTCTATAGGTTTGTTTTCCCCTTTCGATTATTTGAATTAAACTAACGTTATACTTGTTTACTTATCTTGTGTCCGTGTTCCTTCGTTCGCTGTTGTAATGCAGACGTTTTCATTCCAAAGGTCAAACGGTTTGAATAGCCTATAAGCGTTACTTCTTTAACGGCCGTTCCGTACTTGACTCTGTTTGTACTATACCAACAACAACGCGACCGCGCGATGCTCCTTACGTCAGTAATATTCAACCGTACAGAGCTAATATGGTTAATCAAATCCACCTTAAGTTCCATATAGAGCCCAGGGGTAGGCTACTAGCCTGCTTGCCATTGTTCTCTCGTCTGCTCGCTTAATCCAATTATTTTGAAAGGTGGGGTGGCAGTGTGTTTACACAACGATGACAGATGCAGCACCAACGCTAGTGTACGAACCACTGCCGAGCCTACACAGGGGTAACACGATCTCCCTCGGCATCCAACATCCTAGAAATCCAACCACATTCGGTGTCCTAGTGCCCTTGGTGGGGGAATGTACTCGCGCAAAGAAAACGATGTAGTGCATTTCAATTCGATTTCACTGCAAGATATTCAATATGGGAAACATTATCTTTATCTCCAATTAAAAAAAAAAAATTAGATTTTTCCCCCGATTTTATTTTTACCTTCAGATTCATTCAAGTTGGGCTCCCTGTGTCTTGCGTATCGGGAACTCCGCTTTTAGGCAGTGCCTAAATATATATATTAGTTTTCTTGCCAGTACCAATAAGCATACATTTACTTTTATCTAGATTATGCGATAATTTGTTGGAATCAAGGGCACTAGGACACCGAATGTGCTTGGATTTCTATAGGTTTTTTCCCCTTTCGATTATTTGAATTAAATTAACGTTATATACTTGTTTACTTATCTTGTGTTCGTGTTCCTTCGTTCGCTGTTGTAATGCAGACGTTTTCATTCCAAAAGTCAAACGGTTTGAATAGCCTATGAGCGTTACTTCTTTAACGGCCGTTCCGTACTTGACTCTGTCTGTACTACACCAACAACAACGCAACCGCGCGATGCTCCTTACGTCAGTAATATTCAACCGTCTAGTTAATATGGTTAATCAAATTCACCTTAAGTTCTATATAGAGCATCGGGGTAGGCTACTAGCCTGCTTGCCATCGTTCTCTCGTCTGCTCGCTTAATCCAATTATTTTGAAAGGTGGGGTGGCAGTGTGTTTACACAGCGATGACAGATGCAGCACCAACGCTACTGTACGAACCACTGCCGAGCCTAGACTGGGGTAACACGATCTCCCTCGGCCCACACTCGGACCCGAACGCTAGTAATTCGAACCCTAAGACGTGACTACCAGATTACGGCCTCTATAACTTAACGCACTACAGGATACTAGAGATTTAAGTAGCATAGATCAACGACAGCACGCTATTACCACACACTTTTTACTCAAAGAAACTTCCCCCTTTTGCATCATCAACTACAATAAAGGAATTTCTTACGATATTTCGTCTAATCTTTATTTGTTTACTTACTTGTACATGTCCAGTCAACGTGAGCGTCACCTACAATGACCTACTGGTCGATATTAATATTTTTGAACTGTAACTGTCTGATCGTTGAGGTATAGAAAAGTTACATTTCATTTCGTAAACAGTACCCTGGGTTTAAGATATGCTTCCCTCTAATTGGACTCTAATATTCTAAGGAGAGTTAGTAACTTTCTTTGCAATTGAAGCGAAAATGTTACTGATACCGAAAATATTACTAATGCCGAGGGAGATCGTGTTACCCCAGTCTAGGCTCGGCAGTGGTTCGTACAGTAGCGTTGGTGCTGCATCTGTCATCGCTGTGTAAACACACTGCCACCCCACCTTTCAAAATAATTGGATTAAGCGAGCAGACGAGAGAACAATGGCAAGCAGGCTAGTAGCCTACCCCGGTGCTCTATATAGAACTTAAGGTGAATTTGATTAACCATATTAACTGGACGGTTGAATATTACTGACGTAAGGAGCATCGCGCGGTTGCGTTGTTGTTGGTATAGTACAAACAGAGTCAAGTACGGAACGGCCGTTAAAGAAGTAACGCTTATAGGCTATTCAAACCGTTTGACCTTTGGAATGAAAACGTCTGCACTACAACAGCGAACGAAGACAACGAAGGAACACGAACACAAGATAAGTAAACAAGTATATAACGTTAATTTAATTCAAATAATCGAAAGGGGAAAAAACCTATAGAAATCCAAGCACATTCGGTGTCCTAGTGCCCTTGTTGGAATTAAGCCAATTTGCTATTTTAATTAAATCAGTATTAAGAGGCAATGTCCACAAGAATCGAACAAATGGTGGCAAGGGTCAAAAAATCAAATTCGCTCTTCTTTTAAAGTTAGATAGGCCATTATTAGATATGAATCCCTGGGTAGTTGGTTTTCGAAAATATTTTTCTATTTTCGAGAAAACGGCCACAGAAGAGGTTCGACCGAAACCCAAGCAAGAGACGCACAAGAGGAGTGAAAATGGACAAACTTTGAACAGAGCGCGCGTAAAAAATAAACCCTCTATGACAATTTTTGAACTTTCTTCTTAATATATCACCCTTTTTCGTTCATTGGACTGGATTTCAAGCTTATTGGGAAAGGGACGAATTTTTGGAGAGGGAAAATAGGAGGCCTGTGTTTACATATGCTAATTAGTTGCCTCAAAAGAAAAAAAGATTTAACTATGGGCAAGTTATCTGATTGAAATAATATTTATGCTGCAAGTTGAGGAAGAATAGATCTTTTCAAAACTTTAAAGATTGATTTGGGGAAATTAATTCTGACTGCATAGAAACCTGTTGCATTTGGTTGAAATACATGCGAAAATCACGCTTCTCGAATCAACGCAGGACTAAGGATTTTTGTAAAGATTGCCATGAAATTTACCCTGAAAACTAAGAAATTAATACGTTTGTGCCGTTGTTTGAAAGTTCAGTGTGGTTTGGTAAATTTAAGCTCCATTGGAAAGGTTTTGGGATTGTCGGTATATGAGCAAAAAACGCGATCTTTGGTGATTGCGTGACCGAGGTTCCACTTTACGTTTAGAAGTTTGATTACTGTAAAATTCACGCTAAAAATTACGATAGAAACGTTCTTTAAATAGCTTTATAATCTTATTTTTCCCAAATAAGATTTGGGTCGATGAAAAAGTCGAAAGAAAAACCATAGCTTATCGCGATGTTTAGAAGTTAGAAATGTTTCCTGGTTAAATGTGACATTGATTCACTGCCACGTTTAATTTGTTTGGTCAATGATTCCTTCATTAACTCGAGTAGGATATTTACATAGTTTTTCCATCTATCAAAATGTTTGTGTACTAGATTTACGAATAGAAATGTTCTTTAAGTCAGTCCCGCATGAAGCAAAGCCAAATTAGAGCTGAATTTTGTGACGAAGGCACCCGGCCTTGGGCTGGTCCCACTGGCCCGTTTATTTCGATTTCATTTGACCAGTTTTTTCAAAATTTTAAAGGACAATGTATGTCAATATCGTCAATATAAAGATTCCTAAGATGTCGAGTTCAAATAGCAATAAAATTCCTTGTATTATTTATTTAAATTAAGAATCTTGACACCTGCAATCTGCTTACTTGTTTTGTTACCCGGAAACATCTCCCCATATATCTTTCTTGGCTATATTTGGTATTACTTTGCGAATTCACTTACTCTTCTCTGTACCAACTTCAATTTTGCCAACGAGTAACGCCGTATGAAAATCTGTATGAAAATCTCTTACATGCTTGTTTTTAAACATCATGGTTTTAGTATGTACGGCACAACCAAAATCAACAACATTTGCAATCAGTCGCTCTAAAAATCATTGACCTTGGGTCAAGTAATCATTAGGCGGTGTAATTTATAAATATATAAACTAACTGTTGAAACCGCTTTTTTATCGACCCAAATCTTATTTGGGAAAAATAAGATTATAAAGCTATTTAAAGAACGTTTCTATCGTAATTTTTAGCGTGAATTTTACAGTAATCAAACTTCTAAACGTAAAATGGAACCTCGGTCACGCAATCACCAAAGATCGCGTTTTTTGCTCATCAGTACCGACAATCCCAAAACCTTTCCAATGGAAATTTAAATTTTAAACTTAAATTTACCAAACCACACTGAACTTTCAAACAACGGCACAAACGTATTAATTTCTTAGTTTTCAGGGTAAATTTCATGGCAATCTTTACAAAAATCCTTAGTCCTGCGTTGATTCGAGAAGCGTGATTTTCGCATGTATTTCAACCAAATGCAACAGGTTTCTATGCAGTCAGAATTAATTTCCCCAAATCAATCTTTAAAGTTTTGAAAAGATCTATTCTTCCTCAACTTGCAGCATAAATATTATTTCAATCAGATAACTTGCCCATAGTTAAATCTTTTTTTCTTTTGAGGCAACTAATTAGCATATGTAAACACAGGCCTCCTATTTTCCCTCTCCAAAAATTCGTCCCTTTCCCAATAAGCTTGAAATCCAGTCCAATGAACGAAAAAGGGTGATATATTAAGAAGAAAGTTCAAAAATTGTCATAGATGGTTTATTTTTTACGCGCGCTCTGTTCAAAGTTTGTCCATTTTCACTCCTCTTGTGCGTCTCTTGCTTGGGTTTCGGTCGAACCTCTTCTGTGGCCGTTTTCTCGAAAATAAAATAATATTTTCGAAAACCAACTACCCAGGGATTCATATCTAATAATGGCCTATCTAACTTTAAAAGAAGAGCGAATTTGATTTTTTGACCCTTGCCACGAAATCTTAAATTTGTTCGATTCTTGTGGACATTGCCTCTTAAGGCTGTTCTGTATATCGCTAACGTTTGAAGAAAAACAGTACAGCACAGTCGTATCATCAGCACAAATTGACATCTTGCAGTGTTCAGGTACACTCATACATACTTTATCACTTCATCCCTTTACAGGGCTTTTCCGAAGCATTAACAAATAAAAATGACAATATGATATATATAACAGCTAAATATTAATGCAGATATGAGAATAAATCTAAGATAAAAATACTATATATACGCCTGCCTTCAAAAGAGGCCCGAGACAAGAAACACACATACATAAACACACGTGCCACTGCAGCACCTTTGGTAACAAAGTACTGACAATAGGTAAAAACAATAGCATATGTGCTCATGCACGCAAATCTCAAATCAACCCTCTTTAAAAACAGGTTTATATACAAATTATATTATTATATATAATAGGAAAGATAAAAGATATAGTATCTAGATACGCAAATGCATTTCAAAGACCTAAACTATAATTCGGAAAAAAAATCTAATTATTGTGAGTATAATTATCATAAGTACAAATTTAATTATTAAGAAATTCCTTTAAAAGCTTTTTTCGCATTGCATGATTAAAAGGCTGCACATTTTTACAAAGTTTAAGCCTATCTTTTAAATCGTTCCAATGCTTAACTCCTTGATAATGAAAGAAACGTTGACCTGCTGAATATTTAACAACTGAGAACTCCTAGTTTGATGGCCTGAAAGGCTAGATCTTTTGACAAAACTATCTCCTAAGTAACCTGGTGCCATATCGTTCATGCACTTAAAAACTAGAGTAGCTTTCATAAGATATAGTTGCTTTCTAATTGGCAACCCTCTAAGTTCTTTTAGTATAAGTGAGATGTGATCATATTTTTTGGCCCCTGAAACAATCCTACAAGCGAAATTTGGCACAGCCTGAATCTTATTTCAATTGCCTATCAAAACAATGTTTCACTCTATTAATTTGTCCCAAGCGTGCCATAAAAGATGACCCTGTTTTTTGTGTTATATGTTCACTGAATGTCAAATTGAAATAGATAACGAAGAACAGAGGGCCCAAAATACTTCCTTGCGGTACCCCATGTCTTACAGGCAGAGCATCAGACAGTTCACTTCCGCATGATGTTCTTTGCGTTCTGTTGCTAAGATAAGACTGGAACCAACAAAGCGCATCCTGTGGGACACCAATAAATTTTAATTTGGACAATAAGATCTTGTGGTCAACGGTGTCGAACGCTTTGAACAGGTCTAAAAATACATATCCACAAACATTACCCTGCACCATTTTTACTAGTACTTCGTCAGCAAAACTTGTAAGGGCGGTAACTGTAGAGTTATTTGACCGAAAACCAAACTGCTTGTCTGTAAAGAGGCTGTTGTCAATTAAATAACCATAGAGTTGCATGTGAATTGCTCTTTCGATGATTTTGCTTAAAGTTGGCAGGATTGATATAGGCCTGTAGGCATCAGTACGTTTTCCTGTCTTAAAACGTGAAGTGGCCTTTGCTGATTTCCAACAAATTAGATTTAGGAAATGTTTGAGTTCTGGTTGAGCAAGAAGCTGTTCCATATATGACAAAAGATTCACGCACTTCGCTCAGCTGAAAGTTCACAATATTCCCATTGTTGACTGCAAAAATATTAATAGAGCATAGAGACAGGCAAGAGGCAATTTTTTCAGCGAGCACTCTACCAACTGAAGAAAAATAAACGTTTAGGGCAGTTGCTATGGACTTACAATCTGTATACTTCATTCCATCAGCGATGATACATTGTGGACCGATCTCTTTGTTTTTGCCACGATGTAAATCTTCATTAACAGCATTCCAGATTACACGGCAATCACCTTTTTTCTGTTCTATTAAATTACAATAATAGTTGGATTTGGAAGACTTGATCAATTTATTCACAAGATTCTTGAACTTGGTGGTGGTGGTGGTGGTGGTGGTGGTTATAATAATAATGTTTGAGAGATGATGATGGTGAGGAACTATATTGTTTTCAAATATTTTTTTATTTTACTAGACATCTGTGGTGAAGGATGGACGTACTTCAATGGTTTCTGTTACTTTACCAACTCGTCATGTGCCACGTGGGAAGCAGCACTGTCAAGCTGTCTCAGTAGTAACGCTAGCCTAGCAAGCATCACAAGCCAGGAAGAAAACATTTACGTTCAACACAAACACGGTGGAGAAACTGGATGGATTGGACTGCAGGATCGTCGGAGCAATGGAAACTTTACATGGATCGATGGAACTGAAGTGAATTTTACTTACTGGGCACAAATCCGTACAAACAAATTCAGCAGCGATCAAAATTGTGTTCATACTCTAGGGCCGAGTCTTGGTTATTTGTGGAAAGACGTCACTTGTACTGCCTGTCACACTTTTACCTGTAAACGAGGTAATTCAGTGATTTATATATCTTAGTTAAAAACCTTTGGCTTAGAAAAGTTAATGCAAGTTAAAAGCGCTCTGGTTTTGTCGTTACTTCAGAACATGTTGCTTCTTGTTTAGAGGTGTTGACACGAAATAGCTAAATTTTACCACTTTCGTACTTTACCACCTCGGCCAACATGAAGTAAGAAAATTATTAGTAGCGGAGCTCGCGCGCGGGCCCAAGGCCCGCGCGAGCGGAGCACCATACTTAAGAAAAAATGGTAAACTATCGAGTTGATTTTTCATGGCTTGGCTGACGTCACTTCCGTCCGTCCGTGTACACAACACAAGAATCCCGCTTGATGTCAAAGCAAAAACTACTCACAAATGCGACTCTCAAATGCACAGAAAAAATCGCTTTAGCACAAGTTATAGACCAAAAACAGTTTTAAAAAAACTTTCATGTAGTGAAAGATGGATCAAGAAGTGCTCTTCAAGAATCCAGATGTGTGTTTATTAGCAAACAATCGTATATATATATATATATATATATATATATACATATATATATAACAAAGTATGTAATGTGGTCTATACTGTTGAAACAGTGCTCGATGCGTAGGGATGCAGAGCAATAGATATATAGTAAAGATTGGATTAAAGACGAGACATGTTCACTGTAACTCCGAGTTTCGTGCTTACGCGCTCATCAGACAGACTTTAATGAAACATATTCCTATTACTGTGATATATATATACAAGAGGTGTAATGATTATTTACAAAAGAAGTATTGTTCGGAAAGGAGTTAATTAGCTAGACCTGGATTTCTATTGTTCATCAGATAGAACTTGTTTTCATGTCGGCATTTGGAGATCAATTCGGATCGCTTGTTTAAAAGAGTGTCGCTGTTTGCTTTGATGATAAGTAGCTTTTCTGTTATACCAAAACCCTGACCTACAACAACCATATACCAAAACCCTGACCTACAACAACCATAAACCATCTACACATTCAAAAAGAAACAGACAACGGAACATCATCTGGTACAACCCTCCATACAGCAAGAATGTACAAACCAACGTCGGAAGCATCTTCCTGAAGCTCATACACAAACACTTTCCCAAGCACCACAGATTTCAGCGGATCTTCAATAAGAATAATATCAAAGTGAGCTACAGCTGCATGGAAAACATGAAAACCACCATTACCAAACACAACAAGAAAATCTTCAACACCGATACCGATCCCGCCACCACCTCTGAGAAAACATGCAACTGCCGTAAAAAAGATCAATGCCCTCTAAACAACAACTGCCTCTCCTCCAGCATCATCTACAACGCTCATGTCACAACAAACGAGGACACTACTGGGAAAAACTACATTGGCCTGACAGAAGGAACATTCAAACAACGATACACTCAGCACAAACTATCTCTGCGAAATAGAAAATACGCTAACAGCACCGAACTTTCTAAATACATCTGGGACCTTAAAGATAACAACAAAGACTACAACATAGAATGGACAATCATCACTTCAGCCAGACCATACAGCAACATTTCTAAGGGGTGTGACCTGTGCTTAACAGAAAAGCTACTTATCATCAAAGCAAACAGCGACACTCTTTTAAACAAGCGATCCGAATTGATCTCCAAATGCCGACATGAAAACAAGTTCTATCTGATGAACAATAGAAATCCAGGCCTAGCTAATTAACTCCTTTCCGAACAATACTTCTTTTGTAAATAATCATTACACCTCTTGTATATAAATATCACAGTAATAGGAATATGTTTCATTAAAGTCTGTCTGATGAGTGCGTAAGCACGAAACTCGGAGTTACAGTGAACATGTCTCGTCTTTAATCCAATCTTTACTACATATCTATTGCTCTGCATCCCTACGCATCGAGCACTGTTTCAACAGTATAGACCACATTACATACTTTGTTATATATATATATATTTTTTTTTTGACAAGCATATTTCTCGACGAATCGACCGAAATCAAAGACTTTCTCTCAAAACTTTTTATATTTATATAACTAGATGAGCTTAATTTATTTTAATGCTGGAGGAAAAAATAACACGAAGAGCATATTACGACAGCAAATATTCGTCCTTTATTTAGCTTTGTAAATCGTTTTCGTTCAAGAAAAATGCAGCTTTGTTTGCCTCCTATCGCGGGGTCCCATCGGCAAAACAAAGAAGACATCCATTCACAAATTTTATATCTTTCCACAGATTATTTATTTAATTATTGAATGAAATATAAATTTACACCAAATGTTCAACTGTTCATTAAGCTGTTCGAGCAAGTATGATTTTAAAAATTAGCTTAAATTTGTGTTGTTGAGAGACGATATTGTATAAAGACTTAGACTTTCACTTTAAAAAGCTAAAAAATATTCAAAAAAATTTACAAACGCCAATTTACTGACAAGAAATTCGTCATTTTATATTTTGCATTGCCTTTTGCATTATTTTCTATTTTGTCTCAGTTGTTCTTGTCAAGTTTAACTGAATGTAAACTTCGTCTCGTTCTGTAAAAGACGTAATTAAGATGTAAGCTTATATTCTGCCCATCTCACTTTTCAAGTCTGTTTTTAGTCTTGATTTGTCCTAAATCTCCAGATTTTCGATTTCAGTGAAAGACATCCGAGGTAAATTTCACTAAACTTGATATTGTATTGGATTATCTGTAGTTATCTTTCGTTTTTCTTTAAGTAAAAGAGATTCAAAGCCTCAAAATGTCGGCCTTGGAAAACTTTGTCGAAGAATCTTCCAAGAACAAAACTAGCGCCTGGGGGTGGTAGTGAGTTGTGTACAAAATTCCTAAGTGGGAGAGTATAATCGCGCCAAAAAAATTTAAAAAAAATAGAAAAGAAAGGAAAAAGAAAAAGAAAAAGAAAAAGAAAAAGAAAAAGAAAAAGAAAAAGAAAAAGAAAAAGAAAAAAGAAAAAGAAAAAGAAAAAGAAAAAGAAAAAGAAAAAGAAAAAGAAAAAGAAAAAGAAAAAGAAAAAGAAAAAGAAAAAGAAAAAGAAAAAGAAAAAGAAAAAGAAAAAGAAAAAGTAAAACAAAACAAAACAAAACAAAACAAACAAACAAACAAACAAAAAAAACAAAAACAAAAAAAACAAAAAAACAAAAAAAAACAACACAATTTACTGCATTTCGATTCAATTTCACTGCATGGTTTTTATTATGGGAGAAATTATCTTCATCTCTATTTTAAAAAAATATAAGATTTTTTCCCCGATCTTATTTTTACCTTTCAGTTTCATTCAAATTGTTCTCCCTGTGACTTCCGTATCGGGGGCTCCGCTTTTAGGCAGTGCTTAAATATATATATTATATACCATATCATACCTTGTTTTTAATTTTATTCGTTTCAATTCAGGTTTCCCATTTATATCCTTTTCGGCGCGGTTCACCAATCTTGGCGCAACAGGTCGTTTTGGTCCAACATCTATTGGTAGTCATTATGATGGCCAAAGTAATAAAGGTCAGGTTACTTTATCATCTGGAATACAAATATGGAGGGTTCCACATACTGGTTCTTATAGAATAGAAGCTGTTGGTGCAAGCGGCGGTTTTGATACAGAAATAAATACTCGTATTTACCGAGGACGGGGTGCTCAAATAATTGGAACATTTAAATTATTCAAAGGAGAATTAATCAAAATACTGGTTGGGCAAGAAGGTGGTAGCATAAACGCTAAGGGGGGTTCCGCCGGTGGAGGAGGAGGTAGCTTTGTTGTTAGAAACCACAACACCCCCCTGATCATTGCTGGTGGAGGAGCTGGTATCGAAAGCGCTACTCTTCGATACTCCAATGCTGATGCTAGTGTATACACAAATGGTAATGCTAATGCCGGAGGGACTCATTGGGAAGGAGGACGTAATGGTAATGGAGCAACAGCGGCTGACAGCGGAAATTCAGGTACCTCCCAAAGACGACTAAAGTCTATAACATTCCAATTGATACGTGTACACAAAAAGAAACTAGAAAATACAAATATTATCGATACCCTGAAACAACCTCTTGTCTGATAACCTTACTGTACAAAATACTAGGTCAGCCGTAGCAAAGCATGCATGTCAATGTACCTTTATTGTTTGCATGATTAGTTAAAGGATAATCTGTATCTGCTGATTATTTCTGTGGTGTGGTGATGGTTTGTAAATATCAGTTGATTATTTCCAAAGGGCGGTGGTGGTGGTGTTGGCTTGTAACTTGATTTTTCTCTTAATTTTTTTCTAAGAGGTGGTGGCGGTGGTGGTTTACAACTATTTTCTGATTATTTCTAGGAGGTGGTGGTGGTGGTTTTTACTCGTCTGGCCGCAGCAGTACTAACTTCGGGGGATCTCAAGGTAGAGGCGGAGAGGGAGGCAAAGGATTTCTTCAAGGAGGAGCTGGAGGGAGATCTTATGTGAACTCAGTACCTGGTGGCTTTGGTGGAGGTGGTGGTGCTTATGGCAGCACAACAGGTGGTGGAGCAGGGGGAGGAGGAGGATACTCTGGGGGTGCTAGTGGGGACAATGACGTTGATTCCTCTGGGGGTGGTGGAGGGTCGTTTAACATTGGAATAGATCAAAGTAATAGTTGTTGCTATAACGACATGGGACATGGATATGTCATTGTTACAAGTGTTTGAAAATGCCTTCCATGTTTTCATAGTTTTAGAATTGAAGAACATGTTTTCCTCTGTTTTTAATTGGTCGGATTCAATTATCCTCTACCACTTCTGATATTTAGGTTTTGTTATGTTATGTTCATAACTCGCTTCAAAATGGTATTAGCTTCTTGAATATGGTTGTTTGTAAAAAGACTAGAAAGAGTTATTGAGATAGAGTGGTAAGCACTTTACGAGATTAGTTTGGACAAATGAGATGAAAGGAAACTAAGTAACATATTGCCATTTAGTTGCATCATTATGCAGCAAGGGCGCTGATTTTAGCCCTTCAGGGCTCTGTTAATATTGTAGCTGTAGTAAATATATTTAAGCAAAAATATTCTATAAAAGTGGGACATACAATAGTAACGGAGATGAAGCAAGATTATCATAATTGAGTGTACTGTTATGAAACTGATTTAAATAAAGAGGCAAACTTCATGGAGATTAAGTGGGATTATAAAAACACATAAAGGTTGTAAAATCATACTCAGGATAAGCAATTTAAAGGAAAAAAAGGTGGAATAATGTTCTGTCTTGAAGAGTTACAACGGGTGGTACACATGGATCTTTTATTCTTTCCACGGGATGCTTGAATTTATTGTTAATAAATTGTACTGAAACGAAAAGTTAGTGTCCCAAAAAGTGACTCACTTGACTTTATAGTTTATGATAATCGCAGTGGGTGAATCATTTTTGATTCGACACTTAATTCGACACATTTTCATTTTTGTTGCTGCCAATTATCAAAATTTCCAGCTGTTACCAAATATTGGATTGACGGACGTCAAACGTTCTAACGTTTCGAAGTTGTGAAAAACGCGCCATTGTACTCCTGCTCAATTAACGCTGTCTAACTTATTACAACATTATATTAACAATAGATTTGCTGTACAATAATCGATTAAATTACACAATGTAAATCAAAATACTAACAGTACACGAAGAATCATCTTCCTCTATTGTAGCGGCCAAATTTCTTTATTTTGTTTTTGCTTCTTATCTTTCTATCTAACCTTGAATGACTTAAAAGGTTTCCCATCCGCAAATGTAAAACAATAAGAACAATTAGAACAAAATAAGACCAAAAAATACAAATTTCCATGGTAAACAAATTAGCCATGCTTTGCCTCGCCATCTTCTCTAAGGTATCAAAATTGGGTAAAACCGCTGACGCATTGCAAGCGGATTCTAGAGCATGCGCAGACTGAGTGTCCATTTTTTCAGGACATGAAGAGTACTTGTCACCCCCTACGAAAACCAATTTTGATCTTTCCTGTCTTCTTCCCTCTTATCTCTTTAATTAGGTGAACGTTCCTCTTTAAAAGACACCCCTTTTTAACCAGTCCACTCTCTTCTCCTTACGTAACCAGCGTCTTCGTTCCAAATTGAAAGTCACCTTCCTTTCCCTGTTCCCTAGCTTTTCTTATCTTACGATCTCCCTTACAAAAATCATACCATTCCTTGATTGTTTGTCTAAACACCATAAATGTCCAACCGTTTGTTATCACTTTGACATCACGATGGAAGACAAGCAAATGCGCCCTCGTTTTCCTTTCTTGACTATTTTCCACATCCTCCATGTCTGTATTTCTATTGGACTCGTAATCGTAGTCGTTCGTAACTAGCTTCGTCATAATAATACATCGAGATTTGAGAGACTTAATTGATAGAAACGATTGCAAATAAAGCACAGTGAGAAAACACAAAGGAAGGACGACGTGAGGCAAGTGAGCAAGTCGTTTGAACATAGCAGCGGTCTGACAAAAGACAAAGCTGATTCAAAGACTGCTCATCCTTTGGCTAACAGAACATTGGACGATCAACGCAATTATCACTCTTTTAAGAGCCGTTGTCTGTGAATACCGAGAATCGCCAGACAGTCGCGAATTTTTTTTATTTATTTCATCAATCAAATCCATTTGGTGAACTATTTTCAAAAATAGCATCGAAACTTCCAGCAGAATTTAATTTCCTTCAAAGGTTGTTGAAATGTTCTAGTAAATTGAGCATCAAACAGGCACTGTGACCAAGCGAAAATCCTGCACATTTGTTGCGTTCGTTTACAAAACCCAAAACATGAATAACACCGACTTTTACCCACAAGTAAAATTTGATATTTCTTCTTACCAAAACGTTAAAAATATCAAGATATTTGGGTTTTTAGTATTTTTTTTAGAGAACATTTTGCCGGATGCTGTGGAAGCTATGACGCGAGAGTGTAAATTTTACCTATTAAAGTTATCGAATCCAGCTTGGTACATGAACTTTGCCTAAAATAAAACATTAGTTTTTCATTTCAAAACATTGAAAATCATTTGAAAAATCCAAGCTTGAAAAGTTATAATGAACATCAAATAGCACTTTGAAGCGGACTGGGAGAATCATATATTATCAATATCGATATCATTAGAACAATATACTCAGCGCTCAAAAGTAGCAAACGCTTGACCTATATGTTTTTTGAGACCGAATTTTTTTCCACTTGTAATGTGACCTTCTATTATGCCACGCTTTTTGTGGTGAAGCTAAAATATGGAGGGGATGTGCTATGAACTTTGCAAATCTTTGAAATGTTTACTTTTTTAAATTATCACCCTATGTTATAAAACGTTTTCTTATATTTTCTTTTGCTTAAAGCATGTAAAGGGTTCATACTTAATAACTGTGTTAAAATATCGCTGATAGCCCATTATAGCCTACTTCCTGAAAAGCTGAAACCTTGATATCTTCTTTTCAAATAAGAGCGTGACATTCAAAAGAACTCGTTGACACCATAGGGCCACACCCAACTTGTTTGTCACGCTTGTCTATATTAATAAGCAATAATGACCTGAAATATACTCTTTTTTTGATAAATGATTTCAACTGTACTTGCCCAGATACAAGGAGAATATGTCCAACCTTGTCTGCCATGCACCATTTTATTCTATTTCTTTAAACGATGGCTAATTGTACATTTCCCTTTACAATATCAGAGGTACAATCACATACTTGAGTTATTGAACTATTGCAATAAGCAAAAGTAAAAGCCTATCATGTCAAGCTACATAACTACTGACTTTCCTATCTGGATTCTACAATGATTTAATATGTTACTGGCAAACGACGCCAGAATCTTTACTATGACTACAGCCACCATTGCCACTAATCCATCCACGATACCCACACGATAGTAAGGAGTCTTCACTGCCAATACAATGAGTGTCATCAATCCATATTGGTCCAGTTCCCTGACCATAGGTTGCACTTCGTGGAGCCGAAGAAGCACTTGAATATCCAAGCTCACGGCAAACTACATTAGCGTCATTCATATCCCACGCATCATCGCACACTGTACCCCATTGGCCATCATGATACACCTCCACACGACCGGAATTAGATGCACCGTTAACAAGTCTCACTCTTTTCTGGCACTCCACAGAGGCGTCTTCAGTATGGGCGCAGTTGTGGGTGCCCCATCGCGCACTAGGACAGTCGAGAATGTTAGACTCGGAGCCCGTGCACGCTAACTCATCTAACCAAATCTGCCCAGTTCCTTGACCATGCGTAGCGCTGGAATGTGATGCAATTGCCCCTGGGAATCCAAGTTGTTTACACACTACATTTGCATCGTTCATGTCCCAACTGTGATCACAAATTGTTCCCCACTGACTGTTGAGGAATACTTCAACTCTTCCCACGCGAGAGAAATTCGAGCCTCGAGCAAGACGAAGGGATCCTGGTGTCAGTGCTGTCAGATAAAGGAAAGGAAACGGCGATTAGGTTGAACACAGTTAATGCAGGAATATAGGGAGACGGTGTTTAACAATTGCCATTACTTGACAGGGACGTGAGAGCATCGTGGACGTGAGAGCATCGTAACTTAAGTAAAGGTTACATAGTGAAAGCCAGTGTTCTATGGGAGTATAGAGCCCCTCGCATTAGATAGAAAGCTGAGCCCGCGTGACTTTCTTCTAATGCTCCGAACACGAGCGTTCATTATCTATCTTAGAAGTAATTATACGACATATTTTGTAAGCTTTGAAATGATAGAAATTTTTCTGTTCATTAAGGCATCATTTTTTCGTATTTAAATTGAAATATTCATATTTATACGAAACTTAGAATTAAATTACTACTTAAGAATTACAGAGCCAGTTATCACATGAAGAGACACAAGGGCTACGGTATTGAATTATAGTTTATCTAGCTTTAAGGGTGAATGTAAAAGACAACTAGTTCAATAAGTATATTCAATAGCATGAACCGTAATATGCGATTACAGTCAAAAATTCAATCTAGTCATCCACATGGATATGCCGGTAAAAAGTGAACCTTACCTTATCTTAAGTAGTAATACGTCAATTTTAGTATACAAAAGGAAATTTGAAAAAAAAAGTGTTCACCTAGCTCCCCTGGATCCTACATCCCTGTGGACTATCGCACCGTCGACGTCTAATAATAGTAGCCGAAGGAAATGCCGATATTCAATATCGATCGTTACTTTTCGTAAACGTAGAGTGGAATATGTATGACTATGAAATGTCACGGCACACAGCACTTCTGTACTCCAAACTTACCACCTTCGATAGATCGCAATTTTAATCCGTTGACTAGTCACGGGACACGAGATCATTGTTTATACAACGATGGTCAAGGTCAAGGCACAATGATAATAATAATAATAATAATAATAATAATAATAATAATAACGTTAATAACGTTAATAAAGAGATTATGAATATAAAATAACAAATATATGTACAAATTACTTATTTATCGATAAAAACATATATGTAAAATATAAAAAACAATTAAAGTTTAAAATATATATATATATATATATTTAAAAGTTAATCTAAGTAGAAGACTTAATGGCTCCTTGGACAGTGTCAATGTCAATATCACCGTTATGTACATCATAAGGAGTTCGCCTTTTTGTTCTTGAACCTCTCAAACATACAAGGGCAGACCGCAGAAGAGCAAATGATGTTCTGGCACGAATCCAAGAGATTGTTTTTTCGTATAACCATAACCATAACCATAACCATAACCATAACCATAACCATAACCATAACCATAACCATAACCATAACCATAACCATAACCATAACCATAACCATAACCATAACCATAACCATAACCATAACCATAACCATAACCATAACCATAACCATAACCATATCGTTATGGTTATGGTTATGGTTATGGTTATGGTTATGGTTATGGTTATGGTTATGGTTATGGTTATAGTTATGGTTATGGTTATGGTTATGGTTATGGTTATGGTTATGGTTATGGTTATGGTTATGGTTATGGTTATGGTTATGGTTATGGTTATGGTTATGGTTATGGTTATGGTTATGGTTATGGTTATGGTTATGGTTATGGTTATGGTTATGGTTATGGTTATGGTTATGGTTATCGTTATCGTTATCGTTATCGTTATCGTTATCGTTATCGTTATCGTTATCGTTATCGTTATCGTTATCGTTATCGTTATCGTTATCGTTATCGTTATCGTTATCGATAACAATAACAATAACAATAATAATGACAATAATAGTAATAATAATAAAGATACATCAAGACGTGCGAGGACAAGATGGATAAGGAGAGCACTTGGTTCTGGCTAAAGAAAGGAGACATTAAAATGGAGACGGAAGGACTACTCACTGCTGCACAGGACCAAGCACTACCTACCAACTACTTGAGAAGTAAGTACAACAGTTGTTATTCATCGCTGTGCCGGTTATGTAATGAAAAGACGGAAACTGTGGTCCAACTTGTAGCTGGATGCAAAGTACTGGCAGGGAGAGAGTACAAAGACAGACATGATAAAGTGGCAAGAACAATACATTGGCACCTATGTAGGAAACACCAAATACAGTGCACTGCAGATAATTGGTGGGATCACGAACCAGAGAAAGTAGAGGAAAACGAAAAGGTCAAGATCCTATGGGATTTTAATGTTTACACGGATAAGAAAATTGAAGCAAGAAGACCGGACATCATAGTAGATAAGAGCAAGAAGAAGGCGAAACTGATTGACATCTCAGTGCCTATGGACCATAGAATTGATCAATAGGAAATGGAAAAGATTGACAAGTACCAAAACCTAAGAATAGAAATAGAAAGATTGTGGAGGATGAAGACCATGGTAGTTCCGATAGTCATTGGATCGCTCGGAACAATATCAAAACAATTTAAGGATCATGTTCAGAGACTAGAACTTGATATTATAAGCTTGTTACACCTTAAGAAATCTGTACTTTTAGGCACGGCACACATCTTAAGAAGAGTACTTCAGCTCTCAGGAGCCGGGTAGAATCTCGAGCTGAAGGTTAATGCATACCAGCAAAAGAGCTGTAATATTCTTATTTTGCTGTGCAATAAAGTAATAATAATAATAATAATAATAATAATAATAATAATGATAAATACAAATTTAGTATAAGAAACGAACAACGTTTCGATGCAGCTTGCATCGAAATCATAAAATAATAATAATAATAAGAAGAAGAAGCATTCAGATTTGTTGGTGTGGAGACAAAATTCAAGTTAGAAATTTTGAAAGTCAATGGCGAGAAATTTTTTGGATCGTGGAAAAAATGTTGGAAGAGAATGGAAGTTACCGGATCAAGATTGGAATTACAACAACGAGGAAAAACAAATATCTGAAGAAAAAGAGCAACATTTACAAGGAGCAGGAAAACGAGTGCAGTACTTGGTTATAAATGTAACCTGGACCCTAGGAAAACAGCTGAAATTATCAACATTCAAGAACAGATGGTTGAGACTAGAGGCTGGAAACGCTTGAGAGGAATTGCAGTAGCAACAGATATGTGCAGGCTGTGCCCGTGGTCATAGAGAGACAGTACGCCATCTACTCGCTGGGTGCAAAGTGTTAGCAGGAACGGAGTATACTCAGAGACATAATAAAGCGCTGATGGTGCTTGCTATTGCATGGGTTAAACAAGCGAGCCTTGTATTAGAAGAGGCGATATGGTATAAGGAGGCATGGAATAGGGGACAGATCCTGGAAGGAAACGGGAAAAACCTTATGTGGGATTTCGAATACAACCTCAGAAAATATACCACGGCAAGAATACCAGACTTGACACTAGAAGATATTCCAAAGAGAAGCATGGCTAATAGACTTTGGCTAATAGACTTTGAATGCCGTCAAGAGGGTAAAATTCAAGAAAAGGAGAGAGAGAAATACCGAAAATATCGATGCCTAAATGTTTTAGGCCTTACAAAGTTATCAATCAAATAATAATACTAATAGTGATGATGATGATAATAATGATAACAATAATAATTGATATGCTCTTCCTTACCGTCGTATTTTGCCGAAAACCCATTTTTTCTCACTGACCCGTCGGTACTGAAAGTTATATACAGTTGATTTGAGGAACTTGTTATATAGGAAGGTAATGTGCTTCCACTGTAAGAACCAATTCGAGGAGACGAAGTGGAACTACCATCATAGACTCTAATGTGGTCACAGCAACTTTCTGTATTGAATGTCTTAAAGTAAAGACCGATATTAGTATTCGACGAGATAGTCCAATAGCAGTTCTGATTATCGCTGTAAGATCCTGGGTAGCCTGGTGACATGATCTCACCGCCTTGGGGAATAGTAGACTGGTGAAGGTTACCACAATTGTGGGAAGCGGACATTGAAATCGCTGAAATTGATAGAAAATAATGGAAATAATGAATTCAATGAACTTCACGCAACTAAAATAACCGCCAGACAATGTTCTATTATTAATATGTGGCCATAATTATCGTTACGGGAAAACAAAAAATTATGATAACCTGACATTCTAAAGTATTTTTTGCGTATATATAATAATAAGAAAATGATATTCCTGCTGCAATGGTGGCTGTTTTCATCAGAACTTCATTGTGGCTGAATATGGGTTGATTTTATTAAAAATACCATTGCAGGTGCGACCATCACCAACATATCCGTTATTACACAGGCACTTGTAAGATCCACGAGTATTTACACAACGCGCGTTAATATGGCAACCATGTAACCCAAGACACTCTTTGGCATCTATACAAAAAAATAAAAATAAAATAAAGTAATAATAATAATAATAATAATAATAATAATACCTTACAACAATAGCCAAGTGAATTCGATTCGAAAGATGAATGAAGAACATACAAGGGCGGACAGACAGACAGACAGACAGACATATTTTATTTGGCGTTTTGTACAAAGTTACACATCAACTTAGATCCAAATAAGTTACGAATATATACGTATGTTTATGTATGTGCAGAATATCTATATTCACATATTCTACACATATACGTCATACGTACATATATATTCTGTATATATAAATGTTCATATAATTATTTCGATAAGATGCGTTACTAATCCTAATCATCTTTATGCAATATTGTACAAGTATTGATTTTTATTTGTTTTGTTGTTGTTGCTTTTTTTCACTACGCAGAGCAAAACAATCATAAACGTATTTTGCTGCAACTGATTGTAAAATATGGGGAGGATCTATTAACTTCAGGAACAATTGGTCCTCCGTAAGGGTGTTACTTATGTTATTTTGCATAAGAAATTCTTCTCTAAGTTTAGAGTATAGAGGACATTTAATTAGGAAGTGTCTTTCATCTTCTATTATATCAGTACAATGAAAGCACTTCCTTTCCTCTACCTTCTTGTAACTAGAGTATCTGCCTCTTTCAATTTCTAGGTCATGGTTACTTATTCTTAGCTTAGTTAAGGCTCTTCTGTGATTGAAATTTTTTACATTTATTAGGTAACCTTCTAACATATAACTAACTTTGAAGAGGCGATACGTTCTTAATTTGTTCTTTTGGCCAGGGGTGTCCCTTTTATCATTAAAGATCTCCCCGAGCCAGTTTTGTTTCTCTATGTCTTCAAATCTCGTTTTGATAGTAACAAAGACGTATGGGTGGCGAGAGGTATTGGAATTTACTTCTAGCCATATATCACCCAGCCCATTTTTTAATAATTACTCTTTTACTTTTTGGCTCCAGCAAATTTTACGCCTGGAGCTTATCATTTCTTTATATGCTAAGAATGTAATTTTATGGCTCGATGTATGTGTAACTAGATTGAGCCAGTATCTTATGCATCTTAAGTTTGCAGCTACATGCAGACGGAGTCGACCTAGTTCTGCATAACAAGCAGAATTGGTTGCATATTTTCCCACTCCGAGTAACATTTTGCAAAATTTGGTATGAACAAGTTCTATAGGATAATTTTTAGAAACCTCCGAACCCCAGACTTCACTGCCGTATAACAGAATAGGTTTTACTAGTGTGTCAAAAAGTTTCATGGTGAGGTGAGGGTCATAGTGAAAAGAGTGACCCATCTCCTTTTTCAGCTTAAATAAGGCTTTCAGAGCAGATTTCTTGAGTTCCTGTTTTGCAATTGTGAAATTTCCGAAAGCACTAAATGTGAGGCCGAGGTATTTGTAAAGTTTAACATTTTCTAAAATTTTGTTTTGATAATAAAAAACATAATTACTTAACCGCCTCCCTGAATTATTGAAAATGAGAATTTTAGTTTTCTCAATATTTACATCTAGACAATTTGCGTTAGAGAATCTATAGTTCAAGTTTATTTAAAAGGGCTTGAAGATCTGTATAGTTTTTACTGAATAAAATTAGATCATCAGCATAGCCAGGCGTTTCCCAAAGGGCCCGGGGGGGGGGGGGGGTGCAAATTCAAAAATCCGCCATTTTGTTTGAGCCCTCGAAACGCCGAGCCAAAAAAAACATCATGATTGCCATCGTATTTTCTTTATTTATACCGGCAGATTTTGATGATCATGACTGTCCTTCAGGATTCACTTGCTAGCGCATTGTTGCTTCGTGTCATCCTATGCCCAGTTGGTTATGCGATACCGCTGACTTCACACTCTTCTCAATAAGCAATGCTCAGCGCTTTTCCCATTAAAAAAAAAAAATGCTTGGACTATTACTTGAGCGCGGTTTAGAAGTCAAATGCTAGACAATTCTAGCTGGATCTGCTCTCTTGCCTAGGTATTAGGTAACTGATATGATGAACACCTACCACTTCACATTAATTTCTTTTAAAATATTTTTATTCCTTCTTTAATAGCAGATATTTTGGAAGCACGCAAGTGAGATACCAATGAGACAAGAAGTATTTTATCGACCCGATAGCCTCACTTGTATGATTCTTAAAACAAAAGAATATCGCTTAGCAGGCTCAACTGTAAAACAACTATTAAATACCTCTTTTACAGGTATAAGGGTGACACGCAGAACAAGTGATGTCATTCCACCAATAGCCATGTCTCGGCCCTAGAGTATGAACACAGTTTTGGTCACTTTTGAGTTTGTCTGGCCGGTTTGGTGCCCAGTAAGTAAAATTCACTTCAGTTCCATCGATCCATGTAAAGTTTCCATTGCTCCGAAGATCCTGCAGTCCAATCCATCCAGTTTCTCCACCATGCCTGTGTTGAACGTAAATGTTGTCTTCCTGGCTTGTGATGCTTGCTAGGCTAGCGTTACGACTGAGACAGCTTGACTGTGCTGCCTGCCACGTGGCACAGGACGAGTTGGTCAAGTAACAGAAACCATCGAAGTACGTCCATCCTTTACCACAAATATCTAGTAAAATAGAGAGAGATTTCAAATCAATGCTTACATACATGAAAGAAAGGTATGGCAAATCCCAACTCCTTTTCTTGAATATATGCTCTATTTGCTTCAGGCCGTGCTGTATTTTGCAAAAGAATGCATCAATATCCACAATGAATTCAATAAATTTAAGAGAGGATGTCAGCAAAAATCGAACATACGCCGGCAACAGTCGAAAAATCAAATTCGCTCATATTTTGTTGGTCTTAGGAAGTAAGACCCTGAGGCAATAGTCTATTGCAAACTACACGACGCGATTTGTGTCTGGGGTGGCCGCGTAGTAATGCAAACGGCGGTAACCCTCTGATGAGAGAACCAAAATATGCTGCTTTTGTAAAAGCATGTACGGAATGAATTCTTTAAAAATTGTATTAATTAATGTTTAAGCTTTAAAAAGCTGTAATTAATCTTTGAATAAGTTAATGGTTACGAATAATAATAATAACAATAATAATAATAATAATAATAATAGTAATAATAATAATAATAATAATAATAATAATAATTACCAGGGTACGCCTAAAATAAATGGTTGATATTAAGAAATCGAAAAGTTGAAATAATGTACTATTCGTGACATCAGAAAAAAAATGTTCAGCTACGATTTCAAGCTCACGCCCCCTCGTGAGCCTATACAAATTATGTCTCAAAAACACGGTTTTTGAATCTTTTTTCAAAATAATGACTACCTAGGCAAAAAACAGAAGTGGATTCAGTTAATTCAACTATTCACGGACTGTATTATATGGTTTAGATTGAATTCTATTGAAAAAAAAACCCCAGAAAATCGTCTCTCCTTTTAATAATACAGAACCTATCAAAAAACAGAAGTGGATTTGAAAACCCCGGGCTTTCATGAACATTTTGGTATATAATTCATAGGAATTTGCTAAAATTTAGAACCGTATTTTTGCTGATTTCACAAGCTCATACTATCTGTTGGCCTATACATTCCCCTCTTATGGTTTCTTAGGTTTCGTAGCCTCGAAAACACGCTAACTACAGTAGTTCGCGAAGAACAGAAGCTTTACGTGTCATTTAGAACGTTGTGTCACGCAGTTTACTTGTGCTATATAACTTTACTTTTAAGAACAACCTTTTGCTTTGGAAAGAGAGGAAAAAGACCGAAAAGAGCAAATATTCCAAATGTATGGGCAATTTTTTCCAATGTAAAGGGATTTTTTGGGGTTTTTATTCTGCGACGAGTAATTAAGATTTAAAGTAAAAGTATTTACAATACTTTTAATACTGAATGACTTTTTTAAAATTCATTTATCAGCCCGTGGTATAAGGATTTTCCCTTCATATTATCTTTTTTCTAAAAGCGTAATGATTGATAATAACTGTATGTAAATATCCTTAATGGTCCAATAAAGCCTACTCCTAAAGAAGCTAAAACGTATAAGGATATTTTCAGTAGAAGTCGTCTTTGTAAATACGAACGTGACATGTAAAGGTGTGACGCGGTAGCATCAAAAGCCAAACCCAATTCTTATAGAATGCCGCGGGGTCACGAACTTTGGGTAACGCAACGCCGCTATTGTTAGAAAACCACTTGACTCCGAAAAAATGATAATTTCTTGAGGATAATTTTAATTTTATTAATCTATCTTTTCAAACTACGTATTATTATAGTATAGTAGTAATAAATTTGATATTTTGATATTTTTCTCTTATTCTCTCTATTATTATAGTAGTTCGAGCTAGTAGTTTTCTTTTTTTTTAAATATTTTGCTATTTAGAAAATGATTTGAAATTCATTTGATTGTACCCAAAGGCCGATTTTTCTTCGAAATTTCTTCAATTTCTCCATATCTCAATTACTCGTTACAGAATAAAAACCCCAAAATATCACTTTACTCACGATTAGAACATTGTTTTAACTTCCAAATTTCTAAATATCGACCTTTTATTTTATTTAGCACATGGTTAAAATATTTTTTGAAAGTTCTTTATATTTCATAGATTTAAAACAAAGACAATGTTAAAAACAGTTTTTGAACAATGAAGCCCATACACATTTTGTTTTGCAAAGCCACACCGGCTAAGACCTCGAATTTGGAGGGTATTTTGCCTCTCTCAGAGGGTCATTTATTGACAATTTTTTTCTTCTCAATTTTGTCGGAAATAAAGCGATATCTCGAAAAACGAAGTATACCACGATTTGATTTCGCTATAGGTCACCTTATACTAGAATATGAGCAAAATCGATTTTTTTGGTTGTTGCCGGCAAATTTCGATTTTGTTTGATTTTTGCTGACATCTTCTATTGAGTACAAATGTAATACTAATAATTTGGTAATTTTTCAGCTAACGAATCAAATACCTGATACCACGACATAATGCATTATCACCGGATCGTACGTATTAGCATACAGCTCCTTCATACAAACACGGAAGTATCGAGATGTGATTTTCTATTAATGAGAAAATAAGTTTTAGTTTGATACATTTAACTGCTCGAAAAAAAGAGTTGACTTGGAGCAAATCATTGTTTGATGACATATGGTTTTGAAATTCCAAACCAAGTATAAACAAATAATGATCTAAATAATTAATTAACTTTTTAACTTTTTTTTTTTTTTGAGAATGAGCCGTCAAAAAGTGTTGTGCATTCAACTTTTTTAGATCCTCTTCTTTTGTTAAGCAGCCTACATTTTTTTCATTTTATATCTACTACTTCTATTCCTATTTTGTCCATCATTTTGGACCCCAGTTGTCCATCATTATTCTCTTTCCCAAACCTGCTTAACATTCTGTAATAAGATCCAGCGAATAATGATATCAACGACGTTCGGTTGTACGTGTCCTTTTTTTGTCATACCTCAATCCAGGCAGATATTCCATTGCACTGTGGGTTCTTCCGTCCACCACCTGTACGGTGTGTTGGTGTTACCATGACTAAAGGCTGCTTGGTGTAATTGTATCTTATCGTCAGGTTAACGGTCTGCAAAAAGATAATATTTTTGTTGTGTGGTTAAGCAAATGTATACTTAGAAGTGAACACCCCATGTCATGCAATAATGAAATTTTGTTTTCAGCACATTACCTTGCAAAATGCGTAATTATCAGATTGTTGAGGTGTGTAGTCATTAGGGAAGTCAATGCTACCGTATTCAGAGAACAATGGACGGTGTAGAATCTCAAATGCCATCCAGTCCTGTATGAGATATAAAGGTGTTTATTGTTATTTTCTTTCTCCTCCTGCTGCTCCTTCTTCATTATTAGAGACACTTATATTTGTTAGTTGCGTTGCTCGATAGCTCGTGCGCAGCCATAGTCTCGTTTCACTACGAATTTTTTTGGAAGCGTTGTAGAAGCTTTGTAGTGGTAAAAAGAAGTGCAATAAAAGGGTTTGTTTCAGATTTTTCGCTGTATACTTCATTGGAGCTGTCATCAAGCTTAAAACATTTTATTTTCCAGTGGTTCCACCTTGGTTTCTTGCTCACCTTGCAGTCAGTAGAGATCAGATCGTTATTCATGTTGACCTAAATGTTTTATGATCGTTATAGCGTGAGTGCGATTGCGAAATAACGCGCTAGCTCATACTCGTTCTTGTACTCATTGTCGAAACTAACTGCATGATGCCAAATATTTAGTAAGCTGTAGCAAATGAATGACGTTCTTATCGCTTCTATGCACCTATATGTCAGCTAACTGTTCGCTAACCAATCAAAATATTTCTTCACACATACATGTCCAAAAACTGGCTTACCACACTGATATCTTCATGTACACCGTCAAAGTTCTGCAGTTCTCTTAAGCAAATTTTGAACGACGAAGAACCAACATCTTCTACCCAAACACTCGCAGCATCGTGTTTCATGCCTCTTCGTTGATGTTGCAGTGTAGCTAACACTGTGGGAGAGCTAGAGAACTTGCCCTGTGTGTGATAATTATATCAAAAATAGCTGATTTCTTCCTCTTACAACAACTACAACTACAACTTAATTTGCACTCTCAATGTATTTACAACCAAACAACAAAACGGAAAAAAAGAGAAATTTCCAGAAGGGCAAACAACTACTCAAAATAGCTAGGACAGCTAAATGAATTAAACAACAAATTGGGATCGAATCAGCTTAAAGAGCAAGAACCTTCTGACGATGAAATGCAGTTGGAACAGGCGTCATTTTTAATAGAGCTCAATTAATCGTTCGCATTAGTTGAAATAGATCATAGATATTTTGAATGTTCCATTGACTTTCATTTAATGTTAAAATACGATACATACCCCAGGAAACAGAACAGTCCTACACGTCGTACCAGTCCACCATCGTGTGAACCGTTCCCTTCCGGTAACTCCACCGTTAGGTGCTCCTTGATAGGCTATCCAATCAACTGATTCCATGTCATATGACGGATTGTCATTCCTACCTGTCCTGGAAATACACGCAGTAAAATTGGCCTTATTCACGTTCTCGGTCCAAGTTACTGTAGCTTCGTGTACCTTGGCAGTCGGTAAAGCATTGACGTAGTTCACCGTCAGTTGGATATGTAAGGGTTTGTCGGGATAAAAAGTGTAGGGCTTGAGCGACACGATCTCACATTGAGTATCTGACCATGGAAAGTCTTTCTGACGAAGAAAGTGTCTCCCTTTGTCCAATGGGAATCCTTTTGAAAAACATGCCAAAAATAATTATATGTATAAGATATTAAGGATGGTGCCTACTAATTGCGAACCATTTTTATTTTTTTCAAATTATGCCAGTCATTTAAATCACCCAAGAGGCCACTGGAATCAAAGAAAAAAAATTGGGTATACCCACGCATCTAAGTAAGATAATTGACGTTATAACACCGATGACGTAAGCACTTTTTACGCAAGGGAAAAAAATCATATTACGAAGTTGTTTTCATCGATTTTATCTGAAACTTGTTTCAAATAAACGACTATTTGTGCTCTTTATATCAAATTTATAAACTTTTATGTATCATATAAGAAACCATTTTTTTAAACCAAATTTTGTCTTCAAAAGTGTAAAATATTGTTCTAAAGGGATGCTACATTTTTGCTTACATTTGCATCCAAAACCATTTTTATATTAAAAACTCTATTATAAAAAATAATTTAACTATTTCTGTTACATTTTGGACGAATAAAATTGGGGGTACCTACGCGTTTTAAAAAGTTATGATTAAAAAAAAATTTTTTTTTGAGGATAAATCGGGTGCTAAAAGCGTGACAAGGGTGACGCGGCGTTACGAAACAGCGTGACCAGCTCTGTTTTTGGCGTGTTTGCAGCAGCTCCTTCATCTCTTCGTGGTTTTACGAGCCACCCGGTTAGCTCAGTTGGTAAGAGCTTCGGTCTGTTGTGCGGGAGGTCGTGGTTCAAGCCTCGGCCGGACCAACACTCAGGGTCTTAAAATAACTGAGGAGAAGGTGCTGCCTTTGTAATTATATCTGCAAATGGTTAGACCTCCAAGTCTTCTCGGACAAGGACTTAAAACCGTAGGCCCTGTCTCCCAACCCTTCCTAACCTACAGTAAATGGGGGACATAAAAGAACCTGTTGAATTATTCGTGTAAGAGTAGGGGACTGTCTCCCGGTTCAACAGCCTATCCCAATTTGGAGGCATAACACTAATGTACTATTAAATCACTCATGATTGTAAGCTGCACGGCTGCTAATAGCGCCTTAATATGCAGCCCGTAAAGTCCTCCACTGCATTGTAAAGCGCATTGAGACATTTTGAAATGCGCTATATAAGAACCCCATTATTATTATTATTATTATTATTATTATTATTATTATTATTACAAGCAGGAGGAAAACTGAAAAAAAGCGATATTTCAAGCCATCAAAGTACCAGAAAACTTATCCAATTCGAAAGCAATAACAAATAATTATTTCCTGTGTAGAAGAAAAGATTTTCTTAAGCCAATGGTATGTAATTTTTTTTTTTTGAAGTCGGAAAAAGGACTCCTTTTCATGAATGTTTCACGGCAGTCGTGCATGCAAAACAAGAACCAGGCAAAAACTTTCGTAAAATACAAACCTACATTTAGTTTAACTTCACAAGTGCAAGAGACAGATTTAATAAATCAAAATAATGATTTTCTTTGTCAGTATGCCCTTTGCGTGACCGTTTTTGAATATACTTTTTAGTGAGTGAAAGACAGTTTATGTAAATACCAGGCCTTCCAACGACAAAAGTTTATTTCATGTAATTGTACTCGCAGGAAAAGCTAAATGAATGGCTGATATTTGGGGTAATGTGTGATTCCTTTTCAATTTTCATTTAACTTTAAAACAAACTAAGCTTATCTGTATGGAAATATTGAAAAAGTTCTTCTATTATTCACCGATCCAAGGCGATCGAAACTGCTTTTTCTAGAAAGTAAAAACATATGATTTTTTGCCAAAAACACCTGAATTATTGAAGATTACTCTGTGATCCATCCTTGACTAAATAAATAATAGTTATTGCTGTTGTTCTTGGTATTAATTTTTTCCAAGGCCGACGTTTTCCGTACCCTTGAGTGTTTTGCTTTTGAAACCCGCGGGAATCCCTCGATGCAGATGCGCAGTAAGTGTGCGCTATGACAATAGTAGGCACCATCCTTAAGAAATATCTTTTGGAGAAAGAAGTCGTTGTCAAAGTTACCTTGGCAGCCTCCAGGGTGATAGTAAGTGAAGTTTCCTCTGGTTCTACATATCTCTCTCTTCATGATGCACATGTTGTCAAATGTCTGTCCATTGGTTGCACAAACTAGATCTTGATATGTGGGGCATTCAGCAATACACACACACTGGGCAACACCTGGTGACAATGCTTGACAATTTGCAAAATAGTCACACGTTTTGTTGATACATGGATTAAATTCTGTAATTAAGAAACATGATATGGTTAATCATAATTAGAAATCCTGTTTCAATGTATCTAAAGAGCGGCTACCTGCTTATTTGTTTCAGTTATCGATGAGCGAGCATATTCAATTCGCCATTTATTTCTTTAAAAATACTTTTCCGAATTCGGCTGAGAGACCACCACAAAGTCGGTGCTGGACTTGATGTATACATTTACTGTATTTTATCAAGTCCAATCTCACCCGTTTTTTCGAACAGTCGTAAAAATATATGAAAAGACATGCAAGAAACTATACTCCTTACGAGTCTACGTAGTACTGTCATTGAGCAAGGAAACATCCGGTTTTAAAATACGAATCGAAGTCCCTGTTTCCAAATCAATTCCAGGTTTTTTACCAGATAAGATTGAGTCAGTCTAGAAAAGAGCACGCTACAAATTATTTTTCCATCTGCTGAGAGCTAAATAAGAAGTAAATATCCCCTCAGTACTACAGGGATGGCGGAGCCATGGACGGAGGGCTTTTGCCCTGCCCCAATCCCTTCCAACATACACTTTTTTACGAGATAGGAATCTTATTTTGTCTTTGTTTGAATTTCGTATGGGAAAAAAAAACGTTTCAAGCTAAAAGTTAGGTCTTAAGATGGGATTTAAATTTCGGTAAATTATTCTAAAGTTTTGGTGTAATTTACGCAAAGGCCCTATCACATTAAGAATAACGGCATTTGAAGTTATAAGACTATAGGTAAATTACTTAATACTTAACAAATTACTTAAACACAATGGAGCAAAACCATAAATTGCCTTAATGTAGTGTAAATGTAAAATGTGATTAAAATAAAATTTAAAATTGATTATCACTAGCACACTAGCACTAGCACTAGCTAGCACTAGCACTAGCACTAGCACTAGCACTAGCACTAGCACTAGCACTAGCACTAGCACTAGCACTAGGCACTAGCACTAGAACTAGCACTAGCACTAGCAACTAGCACTAGCACTAGCACTAGAACTAGCACTCGCACTAGCACTAGCACTAGCACAGCACCCAGCACTCGCACTAGCACCAGCACTAGCAACATAGCACTTCGCACCAGCAATAGCACCAGACCAGCACTAGCACTGCACTAGCACCAGCACCAGCACTAGCACTAGCGACACCAGCAACCAGCATTAAGCATTATTAGCATTAGCTAAGCATTTAGCATTAGCATTAGCATTAGGCATTAGCATTTAGGTATTTAGAATAGCATTTAGCATTAGCATTAGGCACTGAGCATTAGCTT
Source organism: Actinia tenebrosa (assembly GCF_029948245.1). NCBI lineage: Eukaryota > Metazoa > Cnidaria > Anthozoa > Actiniaria > Actiniidae > Actinia > Actinia tenebrosa. The sequence continues at coordinate 6,317,677 of NW_028292573.1, forward strand.
AGCATTAGGCATAGCATTAGCATTAGCATTAGCATTAGTCATTAGCATTAGCATTAAGCATTAGCATTAGCATTAGCATTAGCATTAGCATTAGCATTAGCATTAGCATTAGCATTGCAATTAGGCATTAGCATTGCATTGCATTAGCATTAGCATTAGCATTAGCATTAGCATTAGCATTAAGCATTAGCATTAGCAAATTAGCATTTAGCATTTAGCTAGCATTTAGCATTAGCCATTAGCATTAGCATTAGCATTAGCATTCGCAAAGCATTAGCCCATTAGCATTAGCATAGCATTTAGCATTCGATTCGCTTAGCATTGCATTAGCATTAGCCTGGAGCATTAGCATTTAGCATTAGCATAGCATTAGACATTAGCATTATAGCCTAGCATTTAGGCATTAGCATTAGCATTAGCATTAGCAGTGCATAGCATAGCATTAGCATTAATTAGCATTAAGCCATTAGCATTATTAAGAGTGCAAAAATAAATTTTCACTATTACGAGTGCAAAAAAAAAAAAGCAGTTATTACCACCAAATACCAGGTAGTCAACAGTAATTGGATGATGCTTGGTATTCAAACCAACCAAATCCTTCACGCAAGCTCTAAAGTAAGTCCTCGTTATTTCCTATGAAATAAGGAAGTGAATACATTAAATGATTTCTGACCTATATGTTTTGAAAAATAACACATCATACTTTATACTTATGATCTTTTCCACCCATTCAACAGGACCTCCATCATTAATAAGCTATGAAAATGAACATTCGTCGCACAGGGCTATTATATTTTAAGTAAGGAATATGTAACAATTTTTCACCGAAGGCGAATTGATTATCGGCAAATATTCACTGATATTCACTTAGCCTTCGGCAACTGAATTCTTAGTACCTCGTTCCAGGCTACAATGGAGTTGTGTTCTGGTGGCACAGCGTTCACATTACTGCTGTCGTATTCATGACTTGGAGTGAGGACAATCGATGGAGGTGAAAAGTAGGGATCGGTAAAGTTGACGATCTGAAAAATCGATAAGAAGTAGATATGAAATGAGAGTTCTACGCCCGGTGCCACCGGTGCGAATCGGTGCTCTCCTCCAGACCCTACTCCGGGCCCGTAATAACGTCGACGTCATAGCTATTCTATAGGTGAGGTGCCGTGAGGTTCCGTAGATGGAGGGGTGGTCAGCCATATCTATTTTTTAGTTTGCTGGATTGCACCATACCAACGCAATCGGGACGATCTATTTTTGAGATTTTACTTCAAAGTTTAATCCTAATAAAAGTTTCTAATTATTCATAAAAATTCGTTTTTCTGGGAAATTTATGACGGAAGTTGAAATCTGGACAGGGTGCAGTAGTCAAAGACAGCGATACTTTTGGTGTTTTCGTATATTTTAGTATAGGACTGGCACTTGTTTTCTTTCGAATGCATCTGATTTCTTTTAGACTACGTGCTGCTCGTGCCGGTAGCAAACTCGAGATGTGGTTTTGTAGTAGTGAGAACCTTGCCCTTCCTAACCACTTTTTCCTCTCTTCCCCATATAGGTTATGTACTTGACGTAAATGATCACTCATAAACTTGTTACAGACAGGACAGTCTCTTTTATGCTTGTAGGGCATGTTGACACTTCGAAGGTTCAATCGTAAATGGTGGAGTATATAGTGTTTAACTAATTTAAAGATCTTTGGACGACGTGTGTTGGGCGATGTGGGGTCGGTGCAAGGACGATGTAGGTTCGATGTGGGGTCGATGTGGGGTCGATGAGAGGTCGAGGTTGGGTCTATGTGGGGTCGATGAGAGGTCGATGTGGGGTCAATGAAAGGTCGATGTGGGGTCGATGAGAGGTCGATGTGGGGTGGATGTGGGGTGGATGTCAATCTACACTAGAATCTACACTAGAATATATACTAGATCTACTATCTACACTAGAATCTACACTAGAACCTATACTAGATCTACTATCTACACTAGAATCTACACTATATATAGAGCTAGGCTATCAGCTATCAAGCTATCGGCTATTGGCATGTACCTGGCCTGAAAATCCACACCTGGCTGAACTCGTTAATGAATAAGAAATTTGCACTAATTATTATTTTAAATTGGACGGTTTGTTTTGTAAAACTGAGAAAGAGTAGATCGTGGTCTTGATATCTAGTAGGAGATTCGCGTGATTGACTCGACAATTATGCAGAACACGGTCCTCTATTGTTTCAAGTGACGGGTGTTTCTATTGAACGAGTATATACTGACAATCAAAACATTATACTTGTTTGGAAAAGATGATGTATTAAAAATAAATTAAAATTTTAATCGTAGGAATTCATAGAAGACCTTATGGTGTAATGGTATCACATATGACTCCAGATCAGAAGTTATGGGCTCGATTCCCATTGAGGCCCTCTATATTATAAATGATCAATCTAGAGGAAAATACTTAGACCATCAGTAGTCAAAATAGGGATTTGGTTAGAAGAGCATCAATTGTTCGTAAAATATCTTGTTGTTTTGTTCAACAATAAAAAGGAAAATATCCAAGCAGGTGCCGCATGACCTAAAATACAATCCAGCAAACTAAAAACAGACATGACTAAAAACACGGGGTAGCAAGAGAGCACTGATTGTTTGAAAAATATCTTGTTGTTTTGTTCAACAATAAAAAGGAAAATATCCAAGCAGGTGCCGCATGACCTAAAATACAATCCAGCAAACTAAAAACAGACATGACTAAGAACACGGGGTAGTAAGAGGGCACTGATTGTTTGAAAAATATCTTGTTGTTTTGTTCAACAATAAAAAGGACAATATCGAAGCAGATGCCGCAAGAACTAAAATACAATCCAGCAAACTAAAAACAGACATGACTTAAAACACGGGGTAGTAAGAATAGCCATGACGTCACCTCTGTAAGGACCCTGATGGAGGGGGGGGGGGGGGGGGGGGCGTTTTATGAATAAAAGTTGTTCCTTGGGCAAGTCATCTAATTGTTTGTTTTTTGATGAGTCCACTTCGTAGAACTCAATTAGGGTGAAACAAAAGCATAAAGTAAAAAGAGTCTATACCGTTAACAATAGGCTTTGAGACAGAAAAACTAATTTTTATGAATAATTAGAAACTTTTATTAGGATTAAACTTTGACGTAAAATCTCAAAAATAGATCGTCCCGATTGCTTTGGTATGGTGCAATCCAGCAAACTAAAAAATAGATATGGCTGACCACCCCTCCATCTACGGAACCTCACGGCACCTCACCTATAGAATAGCTATGACGTCGACGTTATTACGGGCCCGGAGTAGGGTCTGGAGGAGAGCACCGTTTCGCACTGGTGGCACCGGGCGTAGAAATCTCATTTCATATCTACTATAAGACACTATGTGTAAGCTGTCATTTGCGAATTAGGTTTTAAGGCTGTATTTTCTCCCAAGAATTATAACTTTCACTCGTTTTTAGTTTTGTCTCTAATACCTGGCAAAATGCGTCGTTGTCTTCTTCACTCGGTTGAAGAGAATTTGGAAATTGTAGAGTAATGATCTCGTTATGAGGCCAAGAGAGTGGAACCTCAATGAAAGCCATCCATATCTAAGAAGAAAAGAAGAGCCCATCTTTTTGTAATAATAAACAATTTAAGGGACGGGAAGGAGAAAAGAGTTGAAGTAGATAAGACGATAGGAAATTAAAAAGCATGATGCAGTAACATACCACTTCAATATCCTTGTGACGTCCATCAAATGTTCTTGCTTCTCTCAAACAAATCGTAAATTCATCTCTAGCGATGTGTTCTACCCAAACAGCAGCAGCATCTTGCCTTTTGTTCAGTACGTTGTGACGAGCTGTGATGAAAACTTTGGGCTTGTTTGGGAACCCCTTTTTGGATTAAATTAAAATAGGTTAAATAAGGTGAAGCGTCAAATGTACAAATCATAAAGTATTGGAATGGGATTGGAATAGACGTTCTAAGAGGATTCAAGCCATTATTAAATATAAATTGCTTCGTCACCGAACCAACCTGTGATAGAGGTACTCGGTTACATTGTGTTCCTGTCGTCCAGTCGTTGAACCTGGTACTTCCTTCAGCCACACCTGATTCAGTCACTTGATAAGCAACCCAGTTCACTCGTACAGTCCCCTCGAACCCAGTCCCGCTCTCAACCACACACACCCTAAACCCACTCGTAGTTACGGACTCGGTCCACGTGAATGCTACATCATGCACACGCGACGAGTTTGTTCCCAAGCTTAAAGATATTAAGACTTTTATTGTATCACTCCCAGTGAAGGATGATGGGAAGGTTACTGTGTCACAGTAAAATCCATCGACAGCTGAGCGTCCGATCTGTATTTTTCCGTGCTGTAACCCTTTAACAAGAAATTCAAATAATGAAAACTGTACATTAAAAAAGAGACTTAATCACCTATGTCATATCATATAATTTGAAGGTTACTATTTAGGTAGTTTTGTCGAACATTTTCGAACTTAACAGTTTATCTTCAGGATCATTTAGTTTAGTCCTGAAGATGAACTGTTAAGTTCGAAAACGTTCGACAAAACTACTTAAATAGTAACCTTCAAATTATATGATACATTAAAAAAAACATAATAATAAACTTTACGTATTAGTGATTATTTTATATGTTGGCATCAGATTCTTCGGATACCGTAGGCTTCACATAAAAATAGTTGCAAGTGAAAAATGTAGATTTGGCATCCTCCCGGTTTTTTTCGTTGCAAGCATCAGAATCCTGGTTTTACCCAAAAATAGCTTGAAAAATCAACTAGCAGTAGGTCATTTTCGAACTATATCTTTTCCTAAATGAATTTTCGAAACGAATGCAAAAGTTCAAAATTACTTTTATTTTAAGCGTATTTTTCTGAATGATAGTTTTTACTCCTAAGTTTTGGGGGGAAAAATTGATCCGTGTATTGTACAGCCATAATTAAGCATCCTTATATCTTGTGAAAAAGACAATTGAAGTTTTCTATCTTTTTCACTCTTTAGATCGTTTATAGCGGGTTTTTTCCCAAATCTCCCTAATACGATAAAAGAGGTTTCTTACCGCTAACAGCGCCAGCAGCAAGCACGAAGAGCACTACAGCAGCAATTTTTGCCATAGCTGATAATGGTCCTTCACCGTAATGAGTTATGGATGCTTGAGGCAGCCTTACTTATCGTAATGGCAGTAAGAATGACGTAACTTACAATGTCTTTGATCAACAACAATATTCTCAAAACCTTAAAACTTGATTCAAGCCTTGTAAGTCCACGATAAATCACATTCCAAACATTCCAATGTTTACGATGTTGATCAAAGTGTGTTTCTCCCCTCTAAATGTCAAATATGCGATTCCTTTAGGAAATGGAAAATAATATAATACCTTTATTTAAACACGATAGTATTTAAAGCTAGTAAAAGCTTGTGGGGTCGTGCTTTCTTCTTTTGATGGAGAAGTTCTATCTTGATTGGATACTAGCTTCGTGTTGTTTGTTTACGGCAAGAAGTAAATTTTTACCAAGTAATAGTAATATAAGTAATAAGGCTACTTTATAATCTACTTTATAATTCATGCAAAACCGAAACGTCCTGTCAAAAAAGCAGCGTTTTCCTAAGTAACTTAAAAGTTTTTAGAAAATATGTAAATAGAAGCTCATTTTTCTCGCAGTATTCTACACCAAGATGAAGTCATTGTTTTCTGATTGGGTACTCATGATAAACTTCGTCACAAGTGATTTTTCTCAAATCCAACAGAGTCATATAATGCAGTTTTTCCTAAGTTACCTTAAAGTTTTTTGAGAAACATGTAAATAAAAGCTTAACTTAAAAATACTTCAACACTTTGATTTAATAATATAATGAACTTTTTTACTGAAATTATTTTGTGCTATAAATCTTAACACTGCACATTCTCGATCCTTGCAATAGTCTACACCCATCCAATTGCAAAGCTATTTTTACTTTGATGTCAATAATTTCTGATACTATCTGATACTCTCTTTCGCTAGGATCTAGCTAGGATAGCGTCTTGTAATAATCAATGGACCTGTTTTGTTTCAATAGGCCATTTCACGGATCCCGTTACTTAACCTCAGCCTCGTCAGCGTGTAATTATTCTTTAGAATTTGACTACAGTCCGCAGTAATGAAAGGAATTTACACATCAACGAACAATTGAAACACTTAAAAATTTCACAGGTTGTAGGCAATTTCTAAGGAATATATTACACGCTGACGAGGCTGAGGTTGAGCCGCGGGATCTGTGAAATGGTCTATTGCTTGGCTTGCTTATTCTCCTGATCTATTCAGGATTTTGAATGAGACATGACTACGCAAAATATGTTAGTAGTTTACCCTATATTCGGATGGCTGATATCGTGGGCTCGAGCCCTGGCGGCAAAAACAGCAGGGGTCTCAAAATGAATACTGAATAAGAAGTTATTGCAATAACTCTGGAAGAAGAAGAAGAAGGAAAAAATATATATATATATATATATATATATATCAAATGACCAGACCTCAATGTTCGTTTGATTAGTTTTATTTGTAAAAATGGCGATCGAGTCCCGATGAGCTAGAAATTGCAAACTTCACTAAGAGTAATGTGACGATTACATCGACATATATCGAGTTTAAAAACAGCATACTCTAGTCGATGTTGTGCGTTTTTCCACAGCTATTTTTGTGCTGATTCCATGAAATCGTATTTGGCTTCTTGAGAAAGCGAGTGAGGCTTGGTTGAGTCGGGTTTATTAACTGGGATGAGTGCCCTAAACCTTGTGCACAGCCGATCTTTTATTCCTTTTTTAAAATATTTTTCTTGGCTAGATAAAGAACTTTATTGTTCTTGCTAGTAATCCGAGGTAATGTAAGCAATTCCTGTCTACGCAAATTCTTTGCACAGTCTCCGCGCGGCAGATTAGCGCCATATCATATCCATATCACCGGTATCTTGAGGTATTCCGCACCGTTTACGACAAGTTAGTTTAATTCATGATTCATTTGATTTAAAAAACAAAACATAGGATTAAAATGAGAATAGATAGATCTTCCAATCAATTAAACTAAACCTTTTTAACAGTACTTTACTATGATGGAACAACCAAAAATCATTTTCGGATCGAATGGTGCGGTCTCACTGGGTAACTTAGGAATCACTCGTATTGCAATGCTATGCTTCAGCTTATGATGAAGAAAATTTAAGTTGAATTTTTATTTACATGTTTCTTAAAAACTTTTAGGTATCTTAGGAAAAACTGCATTATATGTCTCTTTTAGATTTGAGAAATAACCCTGATGATAAAAGGCGTAATGAGCACCCAATGAAAATAAAGGGAAAACTTCAGCTTGGTGCAGATTACCGAGAAAAAACGACGTTCTATTGACATATTTTCTAAAACTTTCTAGTAACTTAGTGAAAGCACTACTTTTTTGACACGACGTTTCAGTTTTGATGAATTAGAAAGTAGATTGTTTTCTGTTTATTGGACAAAACTCTTACTTGGTCAAATTTACAATTTACTTCAAGTAACAAACAACACAAAACTTGTGTCTCATGAAAATAGAACTTGTTCTTCAAAAGAAATTACAAAATTATTTGTTAAGAGAGGAGAAAATTAAATTTGATCAGCATTATCAAGGGCGGATCCAGCCAAATTTTAATGGGGGGGGGGGGGGGGGGGACTAATTGAGTTTAGGGGAGCTAATTGAGTTTAGGGGGGCTAATGGAGTTTATGGGGGGCTAATTGAGTTTAGGGGGGCTAATTGAGTTTATGGGGGGCTAATTGAGTTTATGGGGGGCTAATTGAGTTTAGGGGGGGCTAATTGAGTTTATGGGGGGCTAATTGAGTTTAGGGGAGCTAATTGAGTTTATGGGGGGCTAATTGAGTTTAGGGGAGGGGGGGGGGGAGGCTCTCTGAAGCGCGGGCACTGAAATGTCAGCAGTCACTCTTCAAAGTGAAACAAAGTGGACACAAAGTATTAAATAGAACCCTACTTTTTTGAGATGAAATATATAGCTTTCTATTAAAATAGTAGACTGATTTCAAAATTAATACTAAATGCAGAAAATTCAATATCTTGAAGAAATAACCCCAGGGAAATAAAGCGAGTAATTAATAATTTCTTTTTACTTTGAGCAAACTCACAGATCACAAGTGACCCACTAATGTAAACTTCTTAAAGTTATGTCAGCACAGAATATGTAAAATGTAAAATATGATGCTAACATTTTAAAAAAATCAGAGACCTTAATGTGAATTTTTCTTATTTTCATTTATCGTTAAAGGGTTACAGCAAGGAAAATACAGATCGGACGCTCAGCTGTCGATGGATTTTACTGTGACATAGTAACCTTCCCATCATCCTTCACTGGGAGTGATACAATAATAGTCTTTACATCATTAAGCTTGGGAACAAACTCGTCGCGTGTTCATGACGTAGGATTCACGTGGACCGAGTCTGTAACTACGAGTGGGTTTAGGGTGTGCGTGGTTGAGAGCGGGACTGGGTTCGAGGGGACTGTACGAGTGAACTGGGTTGCTTATCAAGTGACTGAATCAGGTGTGGCTGAGGGAAGTACCAGATTCAACGACTGGACGACAGGAACACATTGTAACCGAGTACCACTATCACAGGTTAGCTTAGTGATTTGTTTTTATAATGAATTGAATTGGTTCAATAAACTAAAACAACCTCAGGGCACAGCTAACTTACCGTTTGAACTGAAAGTTTGAACATTGGCTTTTGGTTTTGTGTAGGAAGCCAAACAGAAAAATCCATAGAAAACCCCTTGAAGAAAAAAAAGTCCTAACAAACTCTACTCACATGTCATGCCGAGTAAAGAAATCAAAACTAAAGCTCCAGATTGAGGAGAAAGCCACTGTCCGATACAACACCCATGATTCACCTAGTTTAGAACGTCTTCAAACACTTATCCTTGATCATTAATTATATTCCAATACTACATGATTTGTGCATTTGAAGCTTCACCTTATTTAAACTATTTTAAATCAATCCAAAGGGGTTCACAAACAAGCCCAAAGTTTTCAACACAGCTCGTCACAACGTACAGAACAAAAGGCAAGATGCTTCTGCTGTTTGGGTAGAACACATCGCTAGAGATGAATTTACGATTTGTTTGAGAGAAGCAAGAACGTTTGATGGACGTCACAAGGATATTGAAGTGGTATGTTATTGCATCATGCTTTTTTGATTCCCTATTGTCTTATTTAATTCACCGCTTTTCTCCTTCCCGTCCCTTAAGTTGTTTATTATTATGCAAAGATGGGTTCTGCTTTTCTTCTTAGGTATGGATGGCTTTCACTGAGGTTCCACTCTCTTGACTCATAACGAGATCATTACTCTGTCAATTCTTCCAAATTCTCTTCAACCGAGTGAAGAAGTACAACGAACGCATTTTGCCAGGTATTGTGGAGACAAAACTCCAACGAGTGAGAGTGATATGTGGAAGAAATAAAAATAAAAATAAAATAAATAAAATACAATAAAGAAAATAAAATAAAAAAAAAAATAAATAACAATACAAATAAAAAAAATACATAAAAAAAAGTAAAATAAATAAAAAAATAAAATAAATAAAATAAATAAAATAAAATACAATACAGATAAATAAAAATAAAATAACAACACATAATCAAAATAAAATACACTATCCCAATCAATAACAAAAACTCTACTCCCTCCCCTCCCCCTCCCCTCCCTCCCCTCCCCTCCCCTCACCTCCCCTCCCCTCCCTCCCTCCCCTCCCCTCCCTCCCTCCATCCCCTCCCCTCCACTCCCCCCTCCCCTCCCCTCCCCCTCCCTCCCCTCCCCTCCCTCCCTCCCCTCCCTCCCCTCCCCTCCCCTCCCTCCCCTCCCTCCCTCCCCTCCCTCCCTCCCTCCCCTCCCCTCCCCTCCCTCCCCTCCCCTCCCCTCCCCTCCCATCCCCTCCCTCCCCTCCCCTCCCCTCCCCTCCCCTCCCCTCCCCTCCCCTCCCTCCCTCCACTCCCCTCCCCTCCCCTCCCCTCCCCTCACCTCCCCTCCCCTCCCCTCCCCTCCACCTCCCCTCCCCTCCCTCCCCTCCCCTCCCTCCCTCCCCTCCCTCCCCTCCCCTCCCCTCCCCTCCCCTCCCCTCCCTCCCCTCCCTCCCCTCCCCTCCCTCCCCTCCCCTCCCCTCCCTCCCTCCCCTCCCCTCCCTCCCCTCCCCTCCCCTCCCTCCCACTCCCCTCCCCTCCCCTCACCTCCCCCAACTCCCTCCCCTCCCCTCCACTCCCCTCCCCTCCCTCACCCTCCCCTCCCCTCCCCTTCCCCTCCCCCTCCCCTCCCCATCCCTCCCCCTCCCCTCCCCTCCCCTCCACCTCCCCTCCCCTCCCCTCCCCTCCCCTCCCCTCCCCTCCCTCCCTCCCCTCCCCTCCCGCCTTCCCCCCTCCTTCGGACCCTTGCCCCTCTTCCCCAGCTGTGTATCTTCTACTTTTTTCACCCGCTCGTCCCCTTTACCGGGATCCCCTACTTTTCACCTCCATCGATTGTCCACTCACTCCAATGTCATGAGTACTACAGCAGTAATGTGAACGCGGTGCCACCAGAACACAACTCCATTGTAGCCTGGAACGAGGTAGTACTTAATCAAATCTTAATTCCAAAAATATCATAAATTACATCTGCGTATATATATAAGATGAAATAAAAAAGAAGAAAGGAAACAACAAAATAAGAACGAGACAAGCAACACGAGGTTAACAAAATAAAAGCAATTGAGAATAAGAAAAAATATAAGTATACCAAATCACTAAGTATTCATAACAGTTATACGAAACCGTAGGTTTAATAGTTTTTAAGGTAAGAGCATAATGTAAATCATTTCAATTCTATATTAGGATAACAAACTAGCCCTCTGTGACTAAAAGGTTCCCTCAGTGGCTTACATTGATGCTGTCTTGGAGTTTGACTATGGTTTTCGCGTCAAAATCTTCGCGAATACTCTCAGTTCAGAACTCTTGCTAAGAAATGCAGCAACAAGAAATGAAATACCACAACACCAACTAAGCTTTAAGTGCATATCAAATACATGATCAGGGTTAATAATGATTTATGGTAAATTTGTCATTTTCGCATAGGAAATAACGAGAACTTACTTTAGAGCTTGTGTGAAGGACTTGGTTGGATTGAATCGCAAGCATCATCCAGTGACTGTTGATTACTTGATATTTGGTGGTAAGCACTGCTTGTCTTTTGCACTCATACATTGAAAAAGATATCTACCTTAACATAATCTTTAAATAATATGTTTAGACCTTGATCCATGCATCAACAAAACGTGTGAGTACTTTGGAATCTGCCAAGCATTGTCACCAGGTGTTGCCCAGTGTGTGTGTATTGCTGAATGCCCCACATATCAATATCTTGTTTGTGCGAACAATGGACAGACATTTGACAACATGTGCATCATGAAGAGAGAGATATGTAGAACCAGAGGAAACTTCACTTACTATCACCCTGGAGGCTGCCAAGGTAACATTGATGTCATAAAAAAACTTTTCTCAGAAAATATATTTTTTATCTTATAAATATTTTTGGCATGTTTTTCAAAAGGATTTCCATTGGACAAAGGGAGACACTTTCTTCGTCAGCAAGACTTTCCATGGTCAGATACTCATTGCGAGATCGTGTCGCTCAAGCCCTACACTTTTTATCCCGACAAACCCTTACATGTCCAACTGACGGTGAACTACGTCAATGCTTTACCGACTTCCAAGGTACACGAAGCTACAGTAACTTGGACAGAGAACGTGAATATGGACAATTTTACTGCGTGTATTTCCAGGACAGGTAGGAATGACAATCCGTCATATGAATTGGAATCAGTTGATTGGATAGCCTATCAAGGAGCACCTAACGGTGGAGTTACCGGAAGAGAACGGTTCACACGATGGTGGACTGGTACGACATGTAGGACTATTTCGTTTCCTGGGGTATGTATCGTATTTTGGCATAAAATTAAAATCAGTGGAACATTCAAAATATTTATTACCTATTTCTGAACTAATGAGAGAACGATTGACTGAGCCTCTGATAAAAATGAATTGTTTAAAAATGTTACGTTTAATTCGTTTAGCTGTTCTAGCTATTTTTTGTAGTTTTTTTACCCTTAATTTTTCTTATATATTTATTTTATTTATTTATTTTTTTCTTTCTTTCTTTTTGTAAATATATCAAAAGTGCAAATAAAGTTGTATTTATTTAGAGTAAATCAGACATTTTGATAAAATTAATATCATGTGCATACAGGGCAAATTTTCTAGCTCTCCCACAGTGTTAGCTACGCTACAACATGAAAGAAGAGGCCTGAAACATGATGCTGCGAGCGTTTGGATAGAGGATATTAGTTCCTCGTCGATCAAAGTTTGTTTAAGAGAACTGCAGAACTTTGACGGCGTACATGAAGATATCAATGTGGTAAGCTAATTATCTAATGTGAGAAGGAAGTTTTGGATTAGTTGTGTGCAAAATGAAGTAAGTGTGCACTTATCCTCCATCCATGATCAAATTGGAATCTGAAAAACTGATTTTTAGGAAAAGGAACAAAGTATTGTAGCTAGAACCAAATATGGCCAACTACCACGACAAAAATAGGCAGCGCAATATACAACACACATTATCCTTATTTCCCGAAAGCTGCAATTGCATTTCTTGAAACATTTATAATTGTTGTTTTACGAAGGTTTTCACTAAAAAAAAAAGAAAGAGATTAAAACATTGCTTTTCTTCATATTTCAAACAGTACTGGATGGCATTTGAGATTCTACACCGTCCATTGTTCACTGAACACGGTAGCATTGACTTCCCTAATGACTACACACCTCAGCAATCTGATAATTACGCATTTTGCAAGGTACTGTATTTTCGAAACTAACTTACAGCTGAAGCAATTTATGAAATTAAAACATTGCACTTCTTGCCAAGTTTTTATCTTTATATCTGTCTAGTAATGAAGTATATTTGCATGATTTTTGTTAGACTGTTGAAATGGTACGCAACTACACCAAGCAACCTTTAGTCATGGTAACACCAACACACCGTACAGGTGGTGGACGGAAGAACCCACAATGCAATGGAGTATCTGCCTGGATTGAGGTAAAGTATTTGTGCAAAACTTTTGTGTGTTTGTCAATGTTTTTCATTTTATCCTGACTATGGTCCTCCTGATAACAGGGCTGTTTATAGCGGAGCTCCCGCGCGGAGCACCATACTTAAGAAAAAATGGTAAATCATCGAGTTGATTTTTCATGGCTTGGCTGACGTCACTTCCGTCCGTCCGTCCGTCGGTCCGTGCACACAACACAGGGATCCCGCTTGATGTGAAATCAAAACTACTCACAAATGCGGTTCTCAATTGCACAGAAAAAATCGCTTTAGGACGATAGACCAAAAGCAATTTAAAGAAAAACTTTCATGTAGTCAAAGATCAAGAAGTGTTCTTCAAGAATTCAGGTGTGTGTTTTTTAGCAAGCAATCGTATATATATATATATATATCTTTCTTTTTTTTTTTTTTTTTTTTTTTGACAAGCATTTTTCTCGACGAATCGACAAATCAAAGACTTTCTCTTAAAACTTTTTATATTTCTATAGATAAGCTTAATTTATTTTAATGCTGGAGGAAATATAACACGGAGAGCATATTATTACAACAAATATTCGTCCTTTATTTAGCATTGTAAATATCTAACAGCTCGGTTGATTTTAACCAACTGTCGTATGTTTTTCGTTCAAGTGCGGCTTTGTTCGCCTCCTATCACGGGGTCCCAAAGCAAAGAAGACTTTCATTCAATAATTTTATATCTTTCTATAGATAATTTATTAAATTCTTAAATGAAATATAAATTTACACCCAATATTCAACTGTTTATTAAGTTGTTCGAGCAAGTATAATTATACAAATGAGCTTAAATTTGTGTTGTTGAGAGGTGTTATTGTATAAAGACCTAGACTTAAAAAGCTAAAAAATGTTCAAAAACATTTACAAATGCCAATTTACTGATAAAGAAATTCGTCATTTTGTATTTTGCATTGCATTTTGCTTTATTTTCTATTTTGTCTCAGTCGGTTCTTGTCAAGTTTAACTGAATGTAAACTTTGTTTTTGGAAAACTTTTGTCGTTCGTGATTTCCGTATCTTTCTCACACATGAAAACCGATTAAAACTGGTAAAATCGAATCTCAAAATCAAGTAAGCTTAAGTTTTCAACCTTCTTGAAAAGTAGTTAAGGCTTATATGAAATATATTAAAAAATATTAATAAAGAATTAATATAAGAAAGCTATGGAAAACCAAACATCGTTCTGTAATTAAGTAAGCTTATTTTTTGCTTACCTCCTGAACCAGTTTTCAAGTCTGTTTTTTAGTCTTGATTTGTCCTAAATCTCCAGATTTTTTAATTCAGTGAAAGACATCCGAGGTAAATTTCACTAAACCTGATATTGAATTGTATTATCTGTAATTATCTTTCGTTTTTTTAAGTAAAAGAGATTCAAAGCCTCAAAATGTCGGCGATGGAAAACTTTGTCGAAGAATCTTCCAAGAATAAAACTAGCCCCTGGGGGTGGGGGTGAATCGTGTACAAAATTCCTAAGTGGGAGAGCATACTCGCGCAAAGAAAACAATGTAGTGCATTACGATTCGATTTCACTGCATGGTTTTTATTATGGGAGAAAGTATCTTCATCTCGAATAAAAAGATTTCTTTCCCGATCTTAATTTTACCTTTCAATTTCATTCAAATTGTTCTCCCCGTGACTTCCGTATCGGGAGCTCCGCTTTTAGGCAGTGCCTAAATATATATATTATAGACACATTTTGAATCATTTTTGTGGCGATTTCAACGGCTTTGGTGAATTTAATGCAACAATATATCCCAAGTGTACATGTGCATTAGCAACGATTTTCAGTGTAGAAATTGGGAGATGGAATTGCAGGGTTTATCTTATTTCTCAATAGTGAAAATACCGTACCCTAGTGACCATGTACAGTATGTCAAGGTCCAACGCCAGGTGCAGTAATCATAATAGAAACTTGCTGCAAGCAAGAGGATAATAACTTTGAAACAAGACAGCTTTATC
Source organism: Actinia tenebrosa (assembly GCF_029948245.1). NCBI lineage: Eukaryota > Metazoa > Cnidaria > Anthozoa > Actiniaria > Actiniidae > Actinia > Actinia tenebrosa. The sequence goes on from NW_028292573.1 coordinate 6,332,789, forward strand.
TAAGATTATATTTATTTTCTCTTCAACGGAGTATCACGTCTCAAAACTTCCGTATTTGCATGAAGGAGTTGTACGCTAATCAGTATGATCCGGTGACAATGCAGTTTGTCGTAGTATCAGGTATTTGATTCGTTAGGTCTAAACAAAAATATCAGATGATAATGCTGGTGAAGACGGTGATGTTGATTTAATGATGTTGTTGGTGGTATTGAAGGTGATAATGATAACAATGATGAAGATGATGACGATGATGATGGTGGTGGTGGTAGTGAAGGTGGTAGTGAAGGTGGTGGTGATACTGAATGAAGATTATCGATGATGAGGAAGATACAAGTTTCAAATATTTTTATTTTACTAGACATCTGTGGTGAAGGATGGAGGTACTTTAATGGTTTCTGTTACTTGACCAACTCGTCCTGTGCCACGTGGCAGGCAGCACAGTCAAGCTGTCTCAGTCGTAACGCTAGCCTAGCAAGCATCACAAGCCAGGAAGACAACATTTACGTTCAACACAGGCATGGTGGAGAAACTGGATGGATTGGACTGCAGGATCTTCGGAGCAATGGAAACTTTACATGGATCGATGGAACTGAAGTGAATTTTACTTACTGGGCACCAAACCGACCAGACAAACTCAAAAGGGACCAACACTGTGTCCAAACTCGAGGGCCGAGACATGGGTACAAATGGGTTGACGTCACATGTTCTTCCTGTAACACTTATACTTGTAAACGAGGTTTGTACTTTACTTCATCATAAAAATAATGATTCGGAAATATTACAGAAAGCATCTCGGCCTCAAACCAAACAACAATTTCATTGAAAGGCAAAATAATTAATGGGATGATGTACGTTAAGGCACGGCTAAATTAAGGATTAAACTGCACTTCTCGGGGTCTGGAGATCTAAAATTTTCGGCCTTAGTTCTATGACGCTAACTTCATAGTCATACAGTGGTCACAAATTTAATAGATGAACACAAGTGTAATGAACAGTTGCAAAAACCTCAAATGTAATAAATTACAAAAATCTATGATTAATATCAATGATAAAAAAAATCTGGGGAAACAAATCAATTTGATAATCAATTAATCTATGACCGATTATTAGGCTGCGTTCATAATGTATGTCTTTAAATAATAATAATAATAATAATAATAATAATAATAATAATAACGGGGTTCTTATATAGCGCAATTTCACGTAGTCTCAATGCGCTTCACAATCGTGATCAGTGGAGGACTTTACGGGCTGCGTATTTAGGCGCTAGTAGCAGCCGTGCAGCTTACAATCATGAGTGATTTGATAGTATGTTAGTATTAATGCCTCCAGATCGGGATAGGCTGTTAAACCGGGAGACAATCCCCAATCCCCTAAATGACAAAAAAACTATTTAAGACTCCCCCTTGAAGTTCCCCAAAAAATAACTATCCCCCCGGCAATTTCTCGTAGCTTCTTCTAAAAAATTTGCATACCCCCCAATTTTCTGAAAAAATTTTCTAAACCCCCCCATTTTACTGGTAACAATTTTCCCGATCCCCTCTAAATTTTCCCTGCTCCCCCCCCCCCCCCCCCCCCCAATACATTATGAACGCAGCCTTACCGTACCGGCTCTGAGTAGGCTTTTTCTTTAACAATATTTTAACTTCTTACTTTTGGGCGTCGCGCTGTACGTTTAAAGGAGTAGATTTTATTAGATTAGTCTGATGAACCTTTCAGCTATGTAACTATACCTCTGCAATATCCAAAGCAGTGAAATGATAAAAGACACGGCGTCTTTGTTGGTTGATATATTAAAATATATATATAATTGACAAGTCTTTTGATAAATTGAACCAAGAGAGCGGCTATGACGTCATGTACAACAAATCAATTTTTCAGGGCCTTGATGTAATTAAAAAGTGGTATGAACTCCATGAAAGGCATGAGGCATAGGCATAGAAAAGAGTAGGAAAACTGTCATTTAGGTACACAAAGGTGTCCGACAGAAGCAACTTATGGCTTTAGTAAAAGGGGGTACCATTTGTGAGGGAAGATAGATAAAAAGATTACCCTATCTTTCAAAAACGTTGGATATATTCCTGTTTCAAGTAACGTTTACTTTGGAAAATCTGAAATAGATTTCGCATCTGATTATTACTTTTGTGACTTATATGGCTAACAAACCTGTGACCCTTGTTCCATGATGGAAAAGGAATTTAGAAGTTGATTTTTTGGGAGGGAAGAAAACTGGCTCTTTCTTGTTGTTGCAGGGCACCTGAGCCATGAAGACAATAAAACAATAGCCGAGAACAATGAGTTTGCAACTAAACAATACCTTGCAATACAAAAACCCTAACTCAGAATACAATACAGCTTACAACACCAAGAAAGACTCGGAAAACCAGAGAACCCAGAGAAAAACCCACTCACAAATAGCACCGAATCCGAGATTCGACCCGGGTCGCATTGGTGAGGTGCGAGCGCTATCACCACTACGCCACCCGTGAAATCTTTGAAAGAACATCGGAGAAAAAATCAAAGGAGAGATCCTAAAAACTCTGCTCATATGTAATTCTTCGTTTGCACGTTACGTCCTCGCGGCCATGTTGGTACGATTTAACAAAAGATTTCTCATTGGTATCCATTGTTAACGGTACCACAATGGCCGCCATGTTTTTTGTCTTTTAACTCTCTTGGGAATGCTTGCAATCCATCAATATCAGGCTGGTCTAGTCAGCCATTTCCTTACCTGTGGAGAAGCTACAAATGTCAGTTTGTTTGTGGTCCTTTCATCAGAATTGGACGAGTGCTCTACTGGTGCTCATACCTGTCATACCAATGCTCGTTGCACAAACACTATTGGTTCGTTCACTTGTCAGTGTGATCCTGGTTACTATGGAAATGGACAAACATGTGGTACGTTCTGGACGCTAATTGTAGTTTGATCGATGCCGATATCATGGCAACACGTTCTTGATTCTCGCATTGTTACGCTTCATTATCATCAATAAACTAAGCCAAATAGAGAACTGCCCTCTTGAAAGCGCGCGGCCAGCGGGCGTAAATGGATTTTGGCGGGCCGCAAATACATTTGCAGCCCTGTTGCTGATTTTGCTACTAGTAAAAACGGCTCGTACAACCGTTCTCGACCAATCAAATGTCTATTTTATACAAAGCTTACATTAATTCCTTATTATTGAACATGAAACAAAAACATACAAAAAACCTGTAATTTCCTTTTGAATTATTTGTATACAAATTGTATACTGAACCAGTTCACTGAATAAAGTTGAATCAATATTTTAATAAAGACATTTGGAAAATTTGCTAAAACTTGGCTTAGTTCATCAATTGTTTAAGAGGGCTAGTCCCTAAAAATCAAACAACGTGAGCAGACCTTGAAAAATCAAAATTCTTCAAACTTTGCCAGATCATAGCATTTGGGCTACTATTAAACACAAAATAACTCAAAGGCTTATTGGGACGTTATTTTTTATGAACGGAGGCAATTTTGATTTTCGCCGTTTTAGGGCGACTTTTGGGGTTGTAATACTACCTCTCAACCCAAGCTCATTTCTATATCAATCTCAAACGCTATGCACTTTTAAAGTTGATACATAGAAAGTATAGGCATTTTTCTACATTTTATTAGTTTTCTTGATAAATATGTAATACGTGGAATATTTTACAGATTTTTGAGTTTTTTCGATTTTGAAGCAAATTCAAGAAGAGCAAAAATAAGCCAACTTCACACTAAAATATCTCCACTGGTATGTCGATCCAGGACAAAAAAATACTTCTGGAACAACGAAGGGCATGTCTTCTTTCGAAATGTAAAATAAAATTTTGGGGCCAGTTGAAAACAGGATTCAGAGAGTCGAAAATGGAAAGGCTCATAATCTCAAACATCCACGCGTTACGGTATTGTTATGTCACGCAAACTCGCGTCTTCAGCGTAGTGAAAAAATCCCTTTGCCCGTAGAATGACTTAGATCATCAAAACTGACTAGCAAAATCATTTCTTATAACCTTTAACACATTCGAGTTGCATTTTGTGAGAAATTAAAAATTATATTTTAAACTGGAGCAACTCATTTCACACTGGAAATAGTAAAATTTTCTAACAAAGTTAAACGAACGAAACTCATTTGATTTTCCATCTCGCTACACGCAATTCTTAGGAATTTAAACATTAATTTTATAATTATTTAGCAGTTAATTAGAACTTACCAAAAATACAAGATAGATTCCATTCATTTGGCGCGCGATTTTCGATAGCGAGAGTTTATATATTTGCCTGCGATCGGAACTACAAACAAATAACAAGATATTGCGTTACACACAGGAAACCCAAGCGCATCGGGGTTTATCAATCTTTCCTACCGATTTTCCTTCTTTGTTTTTTAAGGAAACTCCTATTATTTTGAAATTTGCAATTATATTAGTTTGGGTTTAATTTTTTGGGGGATTTACTTTTTGTGTCCAATTTTTTTTTTTCACGTCCTTGGTCCTTGATTGTCAAGGGGGACTGGACTGGGGACACCTGTTTTCAATTTACTTCCAAAACAAACAATCCTGGTCTCGTTTCACAATACCAGGCATTTACTTCAAAGTAAACAATCGTGTTCTTCGTTATTTGAATAAGTATTTCATATTATTGAGTCCTCTCAACAGCGAATGGCTGTATGTAGCTATTCAGCTTATGTTAAAGGCCCTTGTGGCTCTAGTCAGGACAGAAAAGAAGATGTGCTATGCGTAACTCTCGAAAATTGTGAAAGACCCATCAAAGGACATTTGAAGTTTCTCAATGTTAGAGATTCAGCTTTGGCAACTGAATCACAGTTACTTCTGGCAAGGGCAGGTAGGACGACTGGATGTTTGTGAATATTAGCCTCATGAATTTCTATAGATGGTTATGTACTCGCATCAATCGAGGGGAAACGGTCAAAGCTGGATCCGTTAGACATAAGAATTATGTGGTTTGTCGTTACCCTGAAACAAATCATACTTAGTTCAAACGTTATTTAAATTGGCAGGCATATTTGAAAATCCATCCGATAAGCTGATGCTAACAGTGTGTCCGCGTCACCGAGCCCAGCATGGAATAAGGTGGCGCTGCTTTAAAAAAACTTGCTCAATGCCAGTGAGTTGGGCCCAACACAAACTAAACAGTACAGAGGCGATGGTGGTCTTACGAGCCAACAGTCAAAGGGGCTTTATCAATTAACAAATAACTTGACTCCAGTTGGGACACGTGAGTATTTTTTTATAATTTTGTATCTGCCAATAAAGGTAGTTTTGATAATAATGTTATGACATATCTTGCCATCACAGATCAAAATGAACAAAGACAAATAGAGAATCTGCTACTCAATGGATACATTTTTTATTACCTTGGTTCTGCATTCATCGCCCACTTCCACTCCCAGCTACCCCTTTTACACAACACACAAACCCCGGGTTGGGTACTCCGCCAGAATTTTGGTAGGGGTGTTCCACTGGGATTCTGAAAGGGGTACCCTGTTTATGATATAAAAACTCAAAATTGTAGACCCTGTTTATGAAAAAATAAATAATTTATTGCACTGAGTTCCTGTTTCAATTGTCATGTCATCTCGCGTATCGTTTTTTGTTTTTTGTTTTTTTTTGTTTACGACCATAATAACCAGTTTCGGTCAATACGAAAGTAGAAACCCTGAATATGACAGGAAACTCAAGAAGAAATTGGAACTTGAGTGAAATTGCATACCCTGTTTACGACAAGCAGCTCGAAAAACCCTACCCTGTTCAGCGGATCATCCCCGTATAGTCCATATATGGAAGTAACACTCTTACGCTGCGGAACCATATGTCCCTACTGTTGGTAATTACGTATGTAAGCCTACTACAACTGAGTCAGAAATGTTTTGTTTTCTAGCAATCTGCAAACAATGTCGAATGCAATTAAAGTCTGAAGTTGATTTACTGCAATATCGATCCCTACCCGAGAATGAAGAAGATCCGGTCATTCAAACGTCAGATGATGAACAAAACGTGGCTTCAAGTGAGTGTGCAACAAAAAACAGTAAATCATCGTTCAAGATGATATCGAGTAAATAATGCTAGTGGGGTAACATGATTCAAATTCTTTTGCAGCTATTAGATGATTTGCAATACGCATTAGAGAAGCTGAACTTAGAGGAGGACCCAGCAGTGATCTTTTCAGACTCAACAGAGAGTAGTAATGGCTCCATAGACCTTTCAAAACAGAAACTCCAGAAGTTAAACGAATTTCTACGAGTGTGCAAAGGTAACGCAGAGTTTGGTTCGATTGGACAGCCCAATAAACCATGGGAAAATATGAGCCAGCGTAGCAAGAACGTCTACGTCAATAGAGCCACCGAAGCCATTGTTTCTGTATTGGATGTCTTAACTCCGGGTGATGCGAATAATCTTTGGGAAGCTGTGCAGTCCTCTCACTCTGTCGATAAAGTTCTTGGCGTTTTACAACCAACCGAGAGACAGTATCTTGAAGCTTTGGCTGAAGCGTACCAAAATGCAGGAAGCTGGGATACCAAACGCAACATTCTTGCAATCATGAGTGACCTGGTGACATTTTGTCAGATTCAAAAGTTTATTCCCGTCCTGACTAAGTATCGTTTTCAGGCAGCAAGAATGCACATTCTGAAGCATGGTCGGGGTACCCCTGTTCTTAAAGAGAAAAGTCCTCGAATTAGAATCGATCCAAACCAGCTTGATCATTTCCTGTCCTTTATAACAAGCAGCCATGTCGTACAGGATCTTCCCTTCGGTCAACGTTACTTGCACTTATCGAATGGTCAGGTTTTAGAGACTCCCAATGTCATACGACTTATGATTCCTCAGAGGATCATAAATCAGTATACCCAGTTCTGTAATGAAAGTAATGTGAAAGTTCTAAGTCCATCTACCATGTACCGAATACTCTCGGTTTGCACTGCCACAGTGCGAAAATCCCTCCAAGGTCTAGATTACCTTTCAGCAGATGGAGCAAAAGGCTTTGATGACTTGACTATCCTTATCAATCAACTTGCTGATTATGGCCAAGACAAAGCCTGGATCAAAAACTGCGAAGGAATGCTAAAAATAGGAAAGCAGTATATAAAAAACGACTACAAGGTTCGTAATCATAACAAAACAAAACCGTATTCAGTACCACAGCGCATTGAAAAAATTAAGATCTTTTTTATCTCTTTATTCAAGCTCATTTTTAGATTTAAAAAAAAAAAAACGTTTTCTTGCAAAAGGAGAAAGGGCAAGAACCCAAAACCACACAAAACGACCAAAAGAACGTGAAATGTGTGATTTTATTATTAAACGATATGAATTTATTATAGGTTCACATATCAGAGAAATCTCAAGTGAAAGATCACTGTACTGTTTACGCACTCAACGACCCAAATGAAAAGAAGTTGTGTTCATCATGTAGCGATCACCAACATGACCTTAGTTGCTCTTCTTGTGAGGAACTAAAAACTGTCCTTTCTTCAATCAAGAACGCAGTGGCAAACGTTTCAAAGCGTCTAGGAAACGAAAAGGGCGATGATATGATGTTTTCTTGTCAACAGGCAATACAGGCTATAGATACTTGGAATTCCCACCAACTTCGATCATTGAGACAAGACAAATCACGAATCGACATGATAAATGAATTAGATGAGAGTACAGTGTTGATCACCCAAGACTGGGCGATGAAATTTCTTCCCCAGAAGTATCGAGAAACTCAGACCGATTGGTTCGGAAAGAGAGGGATTAGTTGGCACATATCTGTAGTGGTCAGAAGAACAGCAGTAGGACAGCTCCAGCACCAAGCATTTGTACACATTGCAAAAAACTGTAGCCAAGACAGCGATGACCTGGTGTCTATCATGGAACACACCCAGAGGCAACTCAAAAGTGAGCATCCTGAAATCACTGGTGCTGTGTACAAGCAAGACAACGCGGGGTGTTATCACAGTGCAGCTATGATAACTGCCTGTCACTTCATGCAGAAAGAGACCGGAATTAGAGTTAAGCGTATTGATTTTAGCGATCCTCAAGGAGGGAAAGGCTCTTGTGATCGTAAGGCCGCAACGATCAAAGCACACGTTCGTCGTTACATTAACGAAGGACACGATGTTTGCAATGCAGAAGCCTTAAAGGAAGCCATTCTCTCCCATGGTGGTGTGCGTGGTGTTAGAGTTGCTGTGATTGACGCTGCTGGCTTACAAACAATCCAGGGAATTAAACTAGTTGGGATTAACTCCTTTAATAATTTCAAGTACAGCAAAGATAAGCTTACGATGTGGAAAGCCTATGACATTGGTAAAGGGAAATCTCTTGACTGGGCTACACAATAAGGTAATTAATGAATTTTTATTTAAGCCCTCCTTATTTATTGTTTTTAATATTACGATCATTATATATGTTATCGTTTTTGTTTTTTCCCACAACGAAAATGATAAACTGGTAGTGAAAAGGGGAGGAAACAAATTACGAAAAAAAGAATGTAAGAAAAAACAAGAACATGAAGAGAGAGAGAGAGAGAATTAATAAATAAGAACTAATCAATATATCTTTTTTTTTTTTTTTTTTTGTTAGATCTTCGAAGCCCTTCCTTTGCAAAGTTTATCGAATCTTATTCAGAAGGGTATTTTGTTGAAATCATTCAACGACCGGAGAGTGTGGACGCCCAATAAAGTAGAGATAACGAAAAAGATAAAGTGGAAGACGACGTGGAAGACAGTGAAGGATCAACCGCAAAACTTTTCGCCTGCCCTAAAGATGGCTGCGTTAAAGAGTACAAGAGATATAGTTCTCTTGAAAACCACATCCAATATGGTGAATGAAGCGTGTTCAAGAGAGAGAGAGCTTAATGGATAAGGCAAAGATTATTTACCGAGAAAAATTACTTTATAGTGCTGATAGTGTCCCAGATATGTCCAGCTCGATGCTCTACACCTCACCTGCAGATGACTGTCTACCAATGGGCTGGGCTTTGAAAAGATCTAAAAAGACATCGCGATTCAGTGACCGACAGAAACTTTATCTTAACGACAAGTTTTTAATAGGACAGGCAACTGGCCACAACATTGACGCAGGGACTGTATCGCGCGACATGAGATATGCTAAAGACATCAATGGCAAAAGGCTGTTCACGATTGATGAGTTCTTAACACAACAGCAAATACAATCGTATTTCAGTAGAATAGCTGCAAAGCTGAAGGGCGTACCAGTAGATACCCTAGCTACTGATGCAGCGGAAGAGCAATTCGCTGCAGCTACAGAGGAAGAAGGCTATCAATCGACGCGAGAGGAAGTCATCCAGCAATGTGGGCTTCTACATCCCATTACATACGAGACCTACAATCTTTGTCGGCTTAACAAGTCTAATGGGCTTAAACAATTAAGTATTAACGTGCTTGCTAGCATTTGTGAGTATTTTGATATAGATACGGATAACATCACCAGTCGTCGAAAGGCCCCTTATATCGATCTTTTAAGGACAACTTTACAGTCGTGTTCTTGTGTACTGGGATCCGTTTGATTGATTCATGGTCAGAATCATAAAGAAAATCAGTATACAGCCAAGACCGCTATTATTATTTTATAGATCTTGCGCTTGGGTTTCCTGTGTGTAACGCAATATCGTGTTATTTGTTTGTAGTTCCGATCGCGGCAAATATATAAACTCTCGCTATCGAAAATCGCGCGCCAAATGAATGGAATCTATCTCGTATTTTTGGTAAGTTCTAATTAACTGCTAAATAATTATAAAATTAATGTTTAAATTCCTAAGATTTGCGTGTAGCGAGATGGAAAATCAAATGAGTTTCGTTCGTTTAACTTTGTTAGAAAATTTTACTATTTCCAGTGTGAAATGAGTTGCTCCAGTTTAAAATATAATTTTTAATTTCTCACAAAATGCAACTCGAATGTGTTAAAGGTTATAAGAAATGATTTTGCTAGTCAGTTTTGATGATCTAAGTCATTCTACGGGCAAAGGGATTTTTTCACTACGCTGAAGACGCGAGTTTGCGTGACATAACAATACCGTAACGCGTGGATGTTTGAGATTATGAGCCTTTCAATTTTCGACTCTCTGAATCCTGTTTTCAACTGGCCCCAAAATTTTATTTTACATTTCGAAAGAAGACATGCCCTTCGTTGTTCCAGAAGTATCTTTTTGTCCTGGATCGACATACCAGTGGAGATATTTTAGTGTGAAGTTGGCTTATTTTTGCTCTTCTTGAATTTGCTTCAAAATCGAAAAAACTCAAAAATCTGTAAAATATTCCACGTATTACATATTTATCAAGAAAACTAATAAAATGTAGAAAAATGCCTATACTTTCTATGTATCAACTTTAAAAGTGCATAGCGTTTGAGATTGATATAGAAATGAGCTTGGGTTGAGAGGTAGTATTCCAACCCCAAAAGTCGCCCTAAAACGGCGAAAATCAAAATTGCCTCCGTTCATAAAAAATAACGTCCCAATAAGCCTTTGAGTTATTTTGTGTTTAATAGTAGCCCAAATGCTATGATCTGGCAAAGTTTGAAGAATTTTGATTTTTCAAGGTCTGCTCACGTTGTTTGGCTTTTAGGGACTAGCCCTCTTAAGTAGAGAATAATAAAATAAGCGAATAAAATTATGATTATATATTTTAGAAAGAGATTGATTAGTTTGTTTATCAAACTACGAAAATCCTTTTAAGATATTTATAAACACATGAAATTTGAGTTAAAGATATATTTTTAATAGTCCAGCGAATTAAATAGTAAAAGCAAATACTGGAAATTAAACGCTATATTTAGAATCTAAAGATCAGTAGATATATATTGTAAAAAGATATGTTTTATAAAATCATATAAAATCACTAATTTATCAAAAAAATCTAAATTATCAAAAGTTTGATAATGATTTTGCTTTTAAAAAAGTGAAATTGAATTTTAATTTTGTAAAGCAAAATGAATTCATTGAGAGATTGAAATTTTAAATTTTGATAAATCAGTAATTTTAAATAATTTGATACGAGGAAAAGCTATAATTAATCTACTACCTTTTATTCCGAACAACGATCAAATATGATGAAAAGGTTAAAATAAAGATTAATTAAAATGAACAAAAATAATCTAATTTGGTAAAAATATTGATCTATCAACAAAACTTTACATCTTAGAGAAATTGTTGTTAATTAAATTCTAGTAGTTTATAAAATGTTAGATGCTGAAAAAGTCTTACGACCATCATTAAAGCGATACAAATAAATAATTTTATAAATTTCATGAAGAAACGCAAATAAATGACTGATTTAAACTTTTTAGAATGTTCGTAAAACTTTATGCTAAAGAATGCTGCTAAAATAATGATAAGAAAATCAAAAGACAAAAACCGTTTCAAACAAAACAATAACCCTGTTAAACGCTTGGTATTTTATGATTTTGTTTAACAAACACAATTTAGGTGAAGCTCAATCTTACAATTAATTTTTGTTTTTAAAGTTTTTATCATTCTTTAAAAACGATATCACGAAACAATGATGACAATGATGAATTTAAAAGTTATAAAATTAATATTCCTTTTCAATTTCTCGCACACAATTTTCTAATCAAAACGTTTGAGAATTTAGAGAAAAAAAGTAAAACTTTCACTTTAAAATGTTAGAAAATCAGTTTAATTTCCTTAACGACTCTAACTTCAAAGTATTAGGTATAGAATAAAAAATTAAGCGAATAAAATTATGATTATATTTTCTAGAGAGAGATTGATTAGTTCGTTTATCAAACTACGAAAATCCTTTTAAAGTATTTATAAACACTTCAAATTTTAGTAAAAATACTTTTTCAATAGTCCAACGAATTTCATAGTAAAAGAACACTGGAAATTAAACACAATATTTAGAATCTAAAGATCAGTAGATATATATTGTAAAAACACATGTTTTATAAAATCATATAAAATAGCTAATCACTAATCACTTATTAAAAATTTGACATTGATTTGGCTTTTAAAAAATTGAAATTGAATTTTAATTTTGTAAAGCAAAATGAATTCATTGAGAGATTGAAAGTTTAAATTTTTATAAATCAGTAATTTTAAATGATTTGATAAGAGATATCTCTTTTACCCATAAATCTATGGGAATTTATATTCTAAATATTATGAACACTTCTATAAAAAATCGATTAAAGAAGTCAAGATTTCATCCGACTTACTCAAAATTAAAAAAACATTTATTAATCGTAATATTTCTAAGCTTAAAAGATTTTGTAATTTTGCTTTGACTGCAACGATTTTGATAGAACAAACTTCAAGTTTTTTCGTCCTTAAAACTATTGATTACACTTAGTAAGAAAGCTTTTATATAGAACAAATACGAATTAGAATTACGAATTGTTAATTATTATAACATTTTATAGTTTAATCTTCAAATCGATTGAATTACTTTCTACCTTGAAGGAAAAAATCAATTATTGCCGACTTAAGTGAGCGTTACTTTAGAAAAACAATTACACTCAGTATAGAATGATTTCAATATTAATATGATGAAGTACACTTGTTATTACACATATGGTGTTTTTTCTAACAATGTAGAACAACTCTGCGCATGCTCAAAATCGCAATTAGGCTGATGTGCGCTTTTTTTATTCACGACACTTACGAACACGTAGTTCTTACACATCATATATGTTTTTCAATATTTATGTCACGAAATTCATTGTTCATTACACATGTGGGATGTAGAACCAATCTGCGCATGCGCACGCTCGCAATTAGTCTGGTTTTCGCTTCTTTTACTCTGCACACTTACAAGCATGTTGTTCTTACACTGTATAGATGGATTTTAATATATATATGATGAAATGCATTGTTCATTACACATGTGGGATGATTCTAGCTATTTTGAACCACTCTGCGCATGCTCACGCTCGTACTTTCGTTGGTTTTCGCTTCTTTTACTCACCACACTTACAAGCACGTTGTTCTTACACTGTATAGATGGATTTCAATATATATATGATGAAATTCATTGTTCATTACACATGTGGGATGTAGAACCACTCTGCGCATGCAGACACTCTCAATTACGTTGGTTTTCGCTTCTTTTACTCACAACACTTACAATCTCGTTGTTCTTACACTGTATAGATGGATTTCAATATATATATGATGAAATTCATTGTTCATTACACATGTGGGATGTAGAACCACTCTGCGCATGCGCACGCTCGCACTAAGTCACCTTTTCGCTTCTTTTACTCTGCACACTTACAAGCATGTTTTTCTTACACTGTATAGATGGATTTTAATATATATATGACGAAATTCATTGTTCATTAGACATGTGGTATGTAGAAACATTCTGCGCATCTGCACGCTCGTACTTAGGCTGGTTTTCCCTTCTTTTACTCTTCACACTTACAAGCATGTTGTTCTTACACTGTATAGATGGATTTCAATATTTATATGATGAAATTCATTGTTCATCACACATGTGGCATGTAGAACCACTCTGCGCATGCGCACGCTCTTACTTACGTTGGTTTTCGCTTCTTTTACTCACCACACTTACAAGCTCGTTGTTCCTACACTGTATAGATGGATTTCAATATATATATGATGAAATTCATTGTTCATTACACATGTGGGATGATTCTAGCTATTTTGAACCACTCTGCGCATGCTCACGCTCTCACTTTCGTTGGTTTTCGCTTCTTTTACTCACCACACTTACAAGCACGTTGTTCTTACACTGTATAGATGGATTTCAATATATATATGATGAAATTCATTGTTCATTACAAATGTGAGATGATTCTAGCACTTTAAAACCACTCTGCGCATGTGCACGCACTCACTTACGTTGTTTTTCGCTTCTTTTACTCCAAACACTTACAATCTCGTTGTTCTTACACTGTATAGATGGATTTTAATATATATATGATGAAATTCATTGTTCATTACACATGTGGGATGTAGAACCACTCTGCGCATGCGGACACTCTCAATTACGTTGGTTTTCGCTTCTTTTACTCACAACACTTACAAGCACGTTGTTCTTACACTGTATAGATGGATTTCAATATATATATGATGAAATTCGTTGTTCATTACACATGTGGGATGTAGAACCACTCTGCGCATGCGCACTGTCTCACTTACGTTGGTTTTCACTTCTTTTACTCACCACACTTACAAGCACGTTGTTCTTAAACTGTATAGATGGATTTCAATATATATATGATGAAATTCATCGTTCATTACACATGTGGGATGTAGAACCACTCTGCCTATGCGCACGCTCTCACTTTCGTTGGTTTTCGCTTCTTTTACTCACCACACTTACAAGCACGTTGTTCTTACACTGTATAGATGGATTTCAATATATGTATGATGAAATTCATTGTTCATTACACATCTGGGATGTAGAACAACTCTGCGCATGTGCACGCTCTCTCTTACGTTGGTTTTCGCTTGTTTTACTCACCACACTTACAAGCTCGTTGTTCCTACACTGTATAGATGGATTTCAATATATATATGATGAAATTCATTGTTCATTACACATGTGGGATGATTCTAGCTATTTTGAACCACTCTGCGCATGCTCACGCTCTCACTTGCGTTGGTTTTCGCTTCTTTTACTCACCACACTTACAAGCACGTTGTTCTTACGCTGTATAGATGGATTTCAATATATATATGATGAAATTCATTGTTCATTACAAATGTGAGATGATTCTAGCACTTTAAAACCACTCTGCGCATGTGCACGCACTCACTTACGTTGTTTTTCGCTTCTTTTACTCCAAACACTTACAATCTCGTTGTTCTTACACTGTATAGATGGATTTTAATATATATATGATGAAATTCATTGTTCATTACACATGTGGGATGTAGAACCACTCTGCGCATGCGGACACTCTCAATTACGTTGGTTTTCGCTTCTTTTACTCACAACACTTACAAGCACGTTGTTCTTACACTGTATAGATGGATTTCAATATATATATGATGAAATGCGTTGTTCATTACACATGTGGGATGTAGAACCACTCTGCGCATGCGCACTGTCTCACTTACGTTGGTTTTCACTTCTTTTACTCACCACACTTACAAGCACGTTGTTCTTAAACTGTATAGATGGATTTCAATATATATATGATGAAATTCATCGTTCATTACAGATGTGGGATGTAGAACCACTCTGCCTATGCGCACGCTCTCACTTTCGTTGGTTTTCGCTTCTTTTACTCACCACACTTACAAGCACGTTGTTCTTACACTGTATAGATGGATTTCAATATATGTATGATGAAATTCATTGTTCATTACACATGTGGGATGTAGAACAACTCTACGCATGTGCACGCTCTCTCTTACGTTGGTTTTCGCTTCTTTTACTCACCACACTTACAAGCACGTACACATACTTACATACACTTAACACACATTTACACACACTTACACACACTTACACACACTTACACACACATACACACACTTACACACACTTACACACACTTACACACACTTCACACAGTTGCACAAACACTTACACACAGTTGCACAAACACTTACACACACTTACACACACTTACACACAATTACACACACTTACACACACTTACACACACAGAAACTTACACACACTTACACACAATTACACACACAGAAACTTACACACAATTACACACGCTTTCACACACTTACACACACCTACGCACACTTACAAACATTTACACACAGTTACATACACTTAGAAACATTTACACACACTTACAAACACACACACATTTACACACTTTTACACACACTCAAAGACACTTACACACACCTTTACACAAACTTGCAGACACTGACACACATTTACACCAACTCACACACACGTACACACACCTTGGCACGCATTTACACACACTTGCACACACTTACACACTCCTACACACACATACACACACTTACAAACATTTACACATACTTACATACATTTGCACACACTTACGCAAACTTACAAACACACTTACACACATTTACACTAATTTACACTCACTCAAAGATACTTACACACACCTTTACACACACTTACACACACTTACACACCCTTACAAACATTTACACACACTTACACACACACTTTCAATCTATTAATCACACATACACACAATTACACACAATTATATTCACACTTACACACATTTACGCAAGCTTACACACACTTACACGCACAATTACACACAGAACTCTTTTTGAAAACAGGTTTGAAAGCATGATTTTCATTGATTATGTTTCGCTTGCGGAAAGTTGCGCATGCACCAAAAATGGATTATGCTAGAGCCCTCGTTTTTCGCCCCAGGCCGAAAGAAACGCAAGCTCTGGGTACGAGATTGTGTTCTATAGTGCTATAAACATCCCACATGTTGCATCAATAAAGCATTTCCTCATAAATATTGAAAGGAATGTATACTGAGTAAGAGCAATGTGGTTGTAAGTGTCGCTCGTATTGAGATGACGTAGGACCATCGATCAATGCTTACTTATCCATTCTTGAGTGAAGTAATAAGCAATACATCCGAAATTCAAGCTAATTGCAAGTGGGCGCATACGCAGACTTGTTCTACAGTGCTAGAAACATCCCACATGTGTAATGAACTATGAATTTCATTATATAAATATTGAAATTCATCTATACTGAGCAAGAAGAACGTGCCTGTAAGTGTCGTGAGTAAAAGAAGCGAAAATCAAAATAAGTGCGAGCGTGCACGTGCGAAGAGTGGATCTAAAGTGCTAGAAACATCCCACATGTGTAATGATCAATGAATTTCATCATACATATATTGAAATCCATCTATACAGTGTAAGAACAACGTGCTTGTAAGTGTCGTGAGTAAAAGAAACGAAAACCAACCTAAGTGCGAGCGTGCGCATGCGCAGAGTGCTTCTACATGCCACATTTGTAATGAACAATGAATTTCATCATATACACCTGCGGGTCCATTTAATAAACACCCAAGCTTGGACCTAACGTTGAACATGCGGATTTCTAACGACCATTCTTTTGTTGCTAAGGTGCGAGACATTTTCAAAGACGTTCCCATTGTTCATACCACCGTTAAAGAATCTCACGAATGGTTAAGAGGTCCTAACATGCGATACTGGCCACAGCAACTAAACTTTGCGGTTTGGTGTGCCACTAGCGTCTGCGGTGTGAGTGCGAACTTGATGAAGAATTCGATATTCATGTTTCATTTTCACTTCACGGTTAGAAGAATACTACATGAGATGGGCGTTACTGCATTGCCAGGAGATGCTGCGTTTTATCCTAGAGATAACAGATACGATGTTGCTGCCTACGACAGGCTTTGCAAGGAGTTTGGTGTTGTGGGAAAAGACTTTAGATGTACTGCAGGTGCTAACAATGGCTTGGGACATGTTTGGGCTTATTGGGGGATTGGTGGACACGAGCGGACTGATAAGGAAGTACACGCGTTAAATTTAAAATGGGACACGGGATATCAGGTAGTTAGGAAGGGGCCTTTGCTGAAGGATGAAGGGGGTAAGTATGCTGGAGCTAATCCATTGGTTATTAAGATTACCAACGACGAGCAAACAAAGGAATATCTTAATTTTATACTTGAAAGTAGGTAAAGGACTAACTAGAGCTGGTCTAGCTAGGTTGAATCGCAGCATAGAAGCTTACGTGTATTGTGTTCTTGGAGCTCAGGTAAATACCCGATCTAACATAATTGGAAATGCTGGCGCCGCAGAAGAGACTCGAGCCGAAGCCTTGATCTTATTCGAAAGTTCGATCTTGGAGGGTGACATTAGCAAGGGCGTACAGCGTTACCAACTAGCTATACAAAATTCTAAGGCAAGGTTGGACTATGCAGTAGCCCCAGGGTGTTGGTTAATGCCAAGTAATTTATCTATGAATGCCGGCTCTGTAGTAGGATACAACAACAAGCTTCAACGAGCTACTAAGGATATGAAGTTTGGGGTGAATGACGTGAACTCTGACACTTTTGAAGGGACTCCACGCTTTGCATCCCCGCCGAAAAAAGAACATGTTGACAAGCCTGTGTCCAAGCCGAAGCATGTTCCCACGTTACTAACCATGCCTGAGGAATATGACCATGACTTACTAAAGGCCAGTTTAGCCGCCGCAAGTATGGGTCTGAGCTATTATATATGGCGATGAACAACCCCTACGTGGCTGGAGTAGATTGTGTCTATACGACGTACACAGGCGAGAAGGTCAATCCTTTGCCTAACTTACTTACGCCTGCGCCCGTAGCTTTAAGCTCGGATAGGATAACTCCTACTACGCTTGAAACAGCAACCGCAAATGCAAGGGGAACGCCATACTTTACCAAGGCTTTTTTTTATCTTTTCCTTGGTGGTAAGCCCCAGCTCCCGCTCCAGGTTGTCCTTTTGCGCCTGTAATGTCGCAACGTCCACCTGAAGGGTTTCTACTTCCCTTTGGGCAGCCCCCTTTCCCTCTTCGGGGCGAGTTTGGTCGGTAATTATTTCCTGTTGTTGCCCTACTTGTCTTTCCAAGTCTTCTATAGCCTGTTCCCTTTGTTTGAATTGCTCTTCTTTGGCGTTGATTTCGGCAACCAAATGCAGCCGTTCCTCCAAAGAGTTAGCTATGGTAACCTGTAAGTTTTTTGCTTCTTCCTTACTCATGTTCAGGTCTTGCAGGGCAAGATCGAAGGCTTTTTGGGTTTGGTCTCTTTCGCGTAGGGCTTTGTCCATTTGATTTCTCATTTCTATTAATCGCACATCCTTATGGTCAAGTTCTCTCTTTTGAGCATCGACAAGTAGTCGGTTTTGTCTCATGTAATCTGTTTCCCTTTCTTCCAACGTTTCTTGTAGCCCCTCGACATGTCTTTCTAACGCAACCCTTTCGTTCAAGGTTTCCAACCTTTCTAACGCACTTCTGGTAGCCTCTTGGAAGCCCCTTAATCTTACCACGTTAACCTTGACAGCGCCATTTTCATCGAAGAGGACTTGTGGTTTGGTCCAACGGTCGGCCCCAGCATGCCTCATGTCTCTGACGCTTATGAGAACTTTGTTTTCGCGTTCTACGGTTTCCCGTGTGGGGGCTTCCTGCTCATCCATATTTCGAAGTTCCAAATACTCAGGGACGGGCCTGCCGCGGTTTCTTGATTGCCACTTGCGTTTTAGGGCAGCCTTGAAGCTTTTCCACCTACTGCCATACTTGTTTTCTAGGGCCACGTCGTAGATTAGGGGGTCGGTTTCCGCGCCTTGGGTCCATGCGTCTAATTCTTCATCGTTAATGTCTACTTGACCTTCTTCGGTAAGGGGGTCAAAGTCAGCTCCTTCTTCCGTGGTGGGGTCAAAACCCGTTCCTTCTACTTCCATTATATATGATAAGCTCAAAGTTAAACGTTTCAATGGTCCAAACAAGTTGGTGTTTAAAATTGAAAATGAATTCGTAGACTACATCCGTAAGTATTACCCCCAAATGCTCGTGACCCCTGTTCTAGGTGAACTGCAGGACTCCGACGGTAAACGCATAAAGTGCTGGCAGAAAGGATATCAACGCGGCCAACCCGACTTATTATTCCTTTATGCACACACGCGATACCGTGGTTTCTGCGTCGAGCTGAAGACTCCCAAAGGCATCGGGGTATTATCTGAGGATCAACGTCGCCTGTTGAACAGCTATGAGCAAAATGGTTACAAGGTGCTCATCAGTAACGATTACGATGATATCTGTAGAAGCATCGCGAGTATTCCCAAGGGATTAGTCTGCCTTGCCGTTACTGTTGCAAGGAGTTTAAGTCCGCAGACACTTTGGACGTACACCATAAAAGATTCCATAGAATATATAATGGATAAGGACAAATTGTTCATACAAACGCACTGGAGGGAGCTGACGGTAGGGGAAATCTACGAGATAAAGAATTACGTGGTCTGTGAAGACATCGACCGTCTGCGTTTGGTGTTAAAAAATAAAAAAAGGCCATACACCCTTTGGGCTCCTGATAGGATAAGGTACGCCATTGAAGGGCAGGATGTTACCCATGTTATGAGCCATGGTAAAAAGGACGGTAGGCGCGCTTTCGACGTAGCTAGGCAAGCAGCAGTAAGGGGGACTCGCGGTCACCCCTCGGAATTACACGGATATTCCCCGTGCTCACGTAACAGCGTCCGAGTATTACCCGCGCGCTGATTCCCTTACTGCTGCTGGGTACCGTAAATGGAGGTTAAGATATTTTGTTGGATATACGATGCATGAATGTAAAAAGTTCACCAATGACTTCTGTATAATTTGCCTAAGATCCAAAGTTAACATACCCAAGCCCAGGGGTTTCTGGTGTTGTGGTAAGAAAATGCAAATAGAAGACGACACGTCAGCACAGTGTTACGAGTGTGGTAAGAATATTCGTAATGCCGTACCAAATGCTACCAGAGAGCAGTATTATGCCAATGGAGGTCGTAAGAAGACCCCATACAAAAGAATAAAATACTTTAGGGACTGGATAAGTCATATCCAAGGTTATCGACCGGTATATTTAAACAACGAAGTAAGGAAGAAAATCATAGACCATTTAGAAGAGCCAACCCCACAAAGTCTACGGAAAACGCTGAAAAAATTAAAGCTAGGGAAATATTACAAAGCTATTCCTTATCTTTTGTCTGAAATTACCGGTAAGTCTATTCCTGAGGTTCCTGATATGAGCAGAGCCGAGTGGATGTTTTGTCGGCTGAATAAGGATATTCCTTATTACCCTGACGTAATTTACGAAATATTTTACAAAATAGACCCCAACCACCCCCTCTTAGGATGGATTCCGAGAAAATAAAAATGCAAAACTGGCGTTTATTTTGCCAGAAACCCCACTGGGGAATGCATCGCGCAGAACACCAAGCTATCCCCAGTGGGGTTTTTTGCATTTTGGGCTTACGGGGCTTATTTCATCCCGCGCCAGAGGCCCTCTAGTACATACACATATATCTTTCTTTCCACCAGAGGGTGAACTCCGGACAGCGTCCCGAGACACCCCCTGACTTTTCCAATCGCGAAACCCCCCATCGCGGGGTTGAATCGCACTTTCTACCCCTCCCCCCACGGTTGCTGTGAGTGGGGGAGGCTTTTTTTTCACTCACAGCAACCGGTCCAAATGCGTCTACAGCGAGGCTCGAACTCGGGACTTTAGGCCTCCCCAGCTCCAAAGTCCACGATCACGAGCGAACGCCAGACACATCTGGACGCTTATGTATGTGAAAATTATTATATTTAATTTGCATAATTTCTAGACTGACGTTCGATATGTAAATAGAATCCTGTCACGATATTTACTGAGCAAGCTTTCTTTGAAGCTCTTCTTTTGCCTCCTGGTAGATCTTTTTGCGAGATTCCTCGGAAAGATCTTTTACGACTGTTTTTTTATTCCTTATGTCCGTCTTTAATTTCTCGTATTTGTCTTCTTCGGCCAGAATAAGCGAGAATTCTACGTCGTCTATCTTTCTGTCACGCAAAGCCTTTGAGACAAGATCGGTAATTGTATTTACTTTAGCCCTTGACAGAGCTATTGTCGTGTCATGCTTGGATATTTTGCTTGACAACTGTTTCATAATGCCCGTAGCAACAGCCGAAATAATACCACAGGCTGCCCCAACGTTGGCCAAAGGAACTCCAACGATTATTCCCGGCCCAGTAAGCGAAGCAGCAACGCCGGAGCCCGTTAACACAACAGATATGGACCCTGAAGTTATCGCAATCTTTTGTAGCGTACTCCGGGCTCTGACGTATTTCTTCCTAACTTTTTCGTAGTGTTTTGCCTGCCCTTCCAAGTAAGCCAGGATTAAATTTGCTTTATTGAGCCTGAAGTTTTCGGTATTCATTTCGTTAGGTTCCGTTATTGGTGCCGTAGTGTGATAATTGGGAACATCTGGGTACAACTGAGGTGCTGATGGTATAACATCCATTATATATACTAATGTACGACGCTTTTGGGAATGATATTGAGGAGCAGCCACATCACGACAACCGGGATTACTGGAACTGGAGGGCCTTTAGGAAGATGTTTCCGCATGCAGACCCTAGTAAGTTCGAAAGAAGACCCGATGGGATTTACTATAACGGCTCTAGGATGTACAGCAAGGAGGATTTGAAACCTACGCTGGTCGATCAGATAGACTCTCAGCTGAAGCATCCTAAGCCTAAACCCGTGCAAGGTTGGTCAAAGGAATTATTGCTTGGTACCAGTACTTATCCGATACCCGCAGTTACGTTTAATGAACATCCAAGCTTGGACCTAACGTTGAACATGCGTATCTCTAACAACCATTCCTTTCCGTTAAAGGTGCGAGATATCTTCAAAGAAGTTCCCATTGTTCATACCACCGCTAAGGAATCTCATGAATGGTTAAGTGGTCCTAACATGCGTTATTGGCCGCAGCAACTAAACTTTGCGGTTTGGTGTGCCACTAGCGGCTGTGGTGTAAGTGCAAACTTAATGAAGAATTCAATATTTATGTTTCATTTTCACTTCACGGTTAGAAGAATACTGCATGAGATGAGCGTTACTGCATTACCGGGAGATGCCACGTTTTATCCAAGAGATAATAAATACAACGTTCCAGCCTATAACAGGCTTTGTAAGGCGTTCGGTGTTGTAGGGAAGGATTTTAGATGCACTGTCGGTGCTAACAATGGCTTGGGGCATATTTGGGCTTATTGGGGGATTGGTGGACACGAGCTAAGTGATAAGGAAGTTCATGCATTGCGGCTACGGTGGAACACTGGGTATCATAAAGAAACTCACGACAGTAGCACCTTCTTTGAACCAAATGCTAAGACCACTAAGGAAGTTAGAGACGGACCTTTGTTCAAAGACGAGGGTGGTAAGTATGCCGGGGCTAACCCGCTGATTATCAAGATTACCAACGACGAGCAAACGAAGCAATACTTTAATTTCATACCCCCAGAAGGTAAAGGACTAACCAAAGCCGGCCTTGCCCGTTTGAACCGCAGCATAGAAGCTTACGTGTATTCTATCCTTGGAGCTCAGGTAAATACCCGATCAAGTATAATTGGAAATACTGGCGCCGCAGAAGAGACGCGAGCCGAAGCCTTGATCTTATTCGAAAGTTCGATCTTGGAGGGCGACATTAGCAAGGGCGTACAGCGTTACCAACTGGCTATACAAAATTCTAAGGCGAGGTTGGACTATGCAGTAGCCCCGGGTTGTTGGTTAATGCCTAGTAATTTATCTATAAATACTGGTTCTGTAGTAGGATACAACAACAAACTTCAACGAGCTACTAAGGATATGAAGTTTGGGGTGAACGACGTGAACTCTGACACTCTTAGGAACATTCCTCACTTCGTGGAGAAGCCAAAAAAGTCGCATGAAACGAAGCTACCCGTAGTTACGAAACCATCGAAGAAGGTCCTGCCTGCGATACGTGAGGAATGTGACCATGACTTCTTAAAAGCCGGCCTAGCAGCTGCAAGCATTGGTCTGAGCTATTATATATGGCGATGAACAACCCCTACGTAGCTGGAGTAGATTGTGTCTATACAACTTACACAGGCGAGAAAAAATACAACAAGGCATCTTGGGTTGATGTCACGGGCATGTCCGTGAATTTGAATTACTCAGGAAAGAAATTGATTCTTTGTAGTATTTGCATTGGCACAAGCAGCCATGCCAACGTCGGCTTTAGGTTCCTAGATGAGAATGGCGTACTGCAGCCTATGCGTACGAAAACGAATAACAGGGAGCCTACGCATTTCTCCGTAGAGCCCAACCCCAGCAGTGCCGAAAATCATTCCGTTTGGACTTTCCACATGGTGGCCGATTGCCATGGGAAGATAAAGTTGCAAATAAGAGTAGACGATACGGGAAACGTTACGGTAAATAGCATAGAAAATCAAAGGGATACTATTTATAATCATAAGACCATTAGCACTCTTACGGTGATTAGTCTTTAAATATATGAATCCACACGCAAAGGAAGATTGGTTTCTTCATTATTTGGAGGAGAAGGAATACTTAGAACAGCATTGGTATGACACGGGATTGTGGGCGAAGGTTGGGGGCCTGGGATTGATCGTGTGTACTATTAGCATTAACACGGGGTATTCGTGCAATGCTGGGTTTAGGATCGTTGATGAGAATAACCATCCATTACTGCCTTACAGAAAAAAAGATAACAATAGGAAACCAGTCCATTTCTCGTCGGAGCCCCCACCGCAAAGCTCAGAGGACATAACGTCGATAACTTTTCATATGATAGCTAATTGCCAGTATGCGAAGCTTCAGGTTCTTCCCAATGACGTTGCCTACCTTCGAATAAATGGCTTTGGTCCTAGTTCCCCTAATGCTGCCTGGTGCCATAAACCCATTTCTACTATGACTGCCCTATCCCTGGTGCCAAATTACCAAGGCGGCGCGAATACTATCTTTACTTATCCCCAGTCGAGAACACCTCGGGTACCCGACGACGATAAGCCCCCAGTAATACACGAGGATAAGATCAACCCCTCATCTTCTTCAGGAAGACCACCCCAATAGCGACAACCAAGATCCAAATGTTATTCCCCACGAACTTCAGCAGTTCTCCGCCGGCCCTAAGTGCCAAGGAAACAACCGAACCCAGCAGCCCAGGAAGACCGGCTGCCATCTTTTTTCCCAAGTCCGTTAGTCCCTTACCTAACTTGCTTACGCCTGCGCCCGTAGCCTTAAGCGCGGATAGGATAACTCCTACTACGGTGCTAATAGCAACCGCAAATGCCAGCGGAACGCCATACTTCAAAAGGGCTCTTTTTACCTTTTCCTTGGTGGTAAGCCCCAGCTCTTTTTCCAGGTTTTCCTTTTGAGCCCGCAATTCCGCAAGGCGTACCTCTAGATTTTCCGTTTCCTTTTGAGCTGCTTCCCTTTCCTCTTCGGTACGAGTTTGGTCCTCGATTACTTCTTGCTGCCGCTCTATTTGCCCCTCCAGGTCTTCGATGGCCTGATCTCTTTGCCGGATTTGCTCCTCCTTAGTATTGATTTCAGCCATTAACCGCCGCCTTTCCACCAAAGAGCCAGCTATGGTGGTTTGTAGGTCCTTAGCGTCGTCTCGTGGTAAGTCCAACTCCTGCAGGGCAAGGTTAAGAGCCCTTTGGGTTTGGTTTCTTTCGCGACGAATTTTGGTTCTTTGGTCTACCAACTCCCTTATTTCTTGATCTTTGAATTCGACCTCCCTTTTGTGTGCCTCGGCGAGCCGCTGGTTTTGCTTCATGTATTCTTCCTCCCTTTCTTCCAGCGTTTCCCGCAGCGCTTCCGTTGAGGTGCCAGAGCTTTGAGCTTCTTCTAAGTCCCTTTGTGCTTTATCTCTTTCGCGCAGGGTTTTATCCAACTGGTTTCTCATTTCTTTCATTCTTTCATCTTGATGGGCGGACTTCTTCTCAGCATCAGCGAGTAGTTGACCTTGCTTTGCGTACTCTGCGTCTCTTTTTTCTAACTCCCTTTGCAGCTCCTCGGCACGCTTTTCAATTTCGACCCTTTCGGTTAGGGCTCTCAACCTTTCTAGCATGCTTCTAGTAGCCTGTTGAAAGCCTTTTAATCTTAAGACGTCGCCCCTAACGTCACCATTCTCATCAAAGAGGGGTTGTGGTTTCGTCCAGCGGTCTTTGTCAGGAAATCTCAGGTCTTGAACGCTTATGAGAACTTTGTTTCCGCGTTCTGTGAGTTTTACGTCGTCAGCATCAAAGTGGGAATAACGTTGCCTTAGCTCTTGCGTTGCCCACTCTACGGTTTCCCGCGCGGTTGCCTCTGGCTGCTCCACGTTTTGAAGCTCCAAGTACTCGGGGATGGGTTCGTTAGGCTTTTTAGATGACCACATGTCTCTTAAGGTGGCTTTGGCGCGTTCCCATCTGCTACCATACTTGTTTTCTAAGGCTGCGTCGTAAACTAGGGGGTCGGTTTCCGCGCCTTTAGTCCATGCGTCGAATTCGTCGTCGTTAATGTCAACTTGACCTTCTTCGGTAAGGGGATCAAAATCCGTTCCTTCTACTTCCATTATATATGATAAGCTCAAAGTTAAACCCCAACGTATTACCTAAGCAGGTTGGCGGACTGAAAGCAGAACGCACTTTTCACCGGGTCACCTTTACCCCCAGCAGCGCTAAGCCAGGGGAAACCCTGTACGTAGGCGTGCCCCGCCTAACGGATAACCTAGTCTTAGTTCCTGGCACCTTGGCTTTGAGGTTTGACCTAGCGGTACAGTCAAGCCCCACAGATGAAAGGATTATCGTTAACAACGTGGGTCGCAACACTGTTTCTAAGATGCGCGTAAAGTTCGCCGGGGAATCCTTGCTGGACTTAAATAGGTACGATCTGTATACCACGTACAAAGACTTATGGTTGACAGCCTTTGACCGCGCGCAAAGGATAGAACAAGGAATTGGTAGTGTCATTCTACGTAAGGTTCGCACACCTACGAAAACGCAACCTACTGACGGCAGCGGAGAAACCGCAGTGGCAGACGCAAAGCGAATAAAGACCGCCTATGGTAGCAAGTATGTCATACCATTAGACTTTGAAGTGATTACGAATCACGGTGTGTATTACCCAAGACAGTTATCCGAGCTACAGTTTGAAGTAACTTTAGCAGATGCTAATAACATCATTGGTGGGCTAAGCACTGCACTTACCACAACAACCCCATACTCTATTACCAACTTAGAGCTACAGTACGAAACGGTGTACAGCGAAGAGCTGCCCCGTAGCGCTGGCATGGAATACAGCTCCGGGAAGGCATTCTTATACGACCACGTAGTAATGTATAAGACGTTTAGCTTCTTGGATAAGACGGATAAGGTTATCAACCAAAGCATTAACCTCCCCCGAAGAAGTCTTACGGGGTTGATGTTGGTGTTTGCCAAACCCTACGAGGCCGGCAAGCGCGACTCCGAAGACTTTCACAACCCCAACATTACTAACGTAGGGGTCAACATAAACGGCGTTCCAAACAAGGTCTACTCCCAGGGGAGAAAGCCCGCAGACGTGTACAGAGAGGCCATGCGCAAGTTTGGCGACCAAATTAGCCCCGAGGAATTCTTTAAGGATAAGTATGCGCTGTGGATTGACATGCGCACCATTAACGACGAAGACCTACATGGTCAGGGTTTACGTCTAGTAAATACGCAGGATGGCATAACATTGGATATCAAACGCACCAAAAACGCCAGTGCGGGCGACGGCGATAAGATAAACTGCTACGTCTTCGTCGTGTCTGACGCGCAACTGAGCGTAGAAATGAATCAGCTAAAGAGCGTTGCCTATTGATCCACTCGCTCATCCTTTTGATAAAAAATATCGTTGGTATATAATGCTTCGCGTATTCGAAAACAACGAAACCAAACTGCAATGCATAGTGCAAGGCGATAAACTATACTTCAAAGCAAAGGAAGTGGCGCTGGCGTTGGGTTACGAACGCCCAAAAGATGCAATTAAGGTGCATGTTCATGAAAAGTATAAGGTAAAGGTTAGCGAACTTAGAGTGGAGGTGAATCGCCTCCCCTCGTATTCACAGCCTAATTCCCTGTACGTAACCGAATCTGGGTTGTATCAACTAATATTTAGCTCTAAGATGCCAACGGCAGAGACATTCCAGGATTGGGTCCTCGAGGACGTTCTTCCCGCATTGAGAAAGACAGGTAAGTATGAAATAGAAAGGCGGTTCGATAGTCCTAACAATTTAGTCTTCAAAATGGAAAATGAGTTTGACCTGCATAAGAAAGTCGTGGACTACATACGCCGCTTCTACCCACAGATGCTCATAGCGCCCGGCTTAGGGGAATTGCAGGATTCTGACAGCAAACGCATAAAATGCTGGCAGAAGGGTTATCAAAGGGGTCAACCCGACCTCTTAATACTGAACGCGCATTTAAGGTATGAAGGGCTTTGCATCGAATTAAAGACGCCGAAAGGAAATGGCATACTCTCCGCAGACCAACGCAAGATAATTTCGCAGTATGACGCGAATGGTTACCTGACCATGGTTAGCAACGATTATGACGTCATCTGTCGTGCCCTTAGCAACTACGCGGAAGGCATCCGTATTCCCTGTCGGTGGTGCTGCAAACGCTTCAAGACTACGGAGACAAGGGCAACGCATTTAAGAATATTTCATAGATATAATGATCGTCAACCAAATACACTGGCGTGACCTGATTTGCGGTAAAGCATACGAAATAAAAAATTACGTCGTCTTCGAAGACATCGACCGTTTACGGTTAGTCCTCAAAGACTTAGAAGGCAAGGAATATTCCCTTTGTGCGCCGGATTGCGTGCGGTACGTAATTCAGGGCGAGGAATTCACCCACTTACGCAGCTATGGTAAGGTAAATGGCCGATGGAAGTTTGACATTGAAAGAACAGTCACTCCATCTCCTCTTTGTAGTTAAGCGCGTCTGCTAAAGTCCGCTGCGCTTTAGGATCCGCGGAGCACCAATGCCCCAGAAAGGATCCTTCGGAGAATACCCTGTCGCAATGAAGGCAGGTGTATTTTTTACGCGGTTTGGGTATCGGTGGCTTACGAGGGGTAATGCAGTCGGCAGGTAGTTCGCAAGTAATACAGTCCATATATTGAAAGGGTAATTAGAATGCCTCCCAGAAAGGCAGCCGCGTAGGCTAGCATATATCCTACAACCTTCCTTAAAAGGGGTTCCTATTATTCTTGTTTTTTAGTTAAATGTTGATGATACTTAACAAACAACAAGAAAAATAAGATTAGGATTTGAGACTCTTTGCGCAAACCCTGCTTTACTATTAAAGGCCCCCGGAAACTATTTCAAAAGTGTCTCAGAATGTTGACGTTTAGGTTAAATCTTTGTTAAGACACCCCGGAAACTATTTCAAAAGTGTCTCAGAATGTTGACGTTTAGGTTAAATCTTTGTTAAGGATGCCTGGAAACTATTTCAAAGAGTGTCTCAGAATGTTGACGTTTAGGTTAAATCTTTGTTAAGACAGTTGAAGATATGTTCCTCTTCTCTAACACAACCACAACGATCGCACTCCTGCCTCCAATACTCCCTTTTAGTCCACGGAACGCCTTCGGCGCGTTCAAAAGAGGGGAAAGTACGAACTATCTTCTCATGGTAATCTATGCGATTCCTTAAGTAATCCTCTTTATGCGGGCAGCGACACATCAAATCCGCACATTGGTAGCAATCCACGCCTTCCAAGTCGTAGGCGCGGGAAAGAAACCTATAATTCACTTCATGCGTTCTCCGGTGCGTCTGTAAACGTTGACGACTACTAAGTATCTTATCACAGAAATTACACTGCCTGGTTCGATTACAGACGCCCCTTTTCAGATGCTGCTGCATTTCGAAGGGGTTGTGGAATTCCTTATTACAGTCCTTACAAAGCCCACAAATGCGTTTATCCTGATGTTGTTGCATCTTTTGAACGGTGCTGAATTCCTTACCGCAATCCTTACAAGCGCGGCTAAGGGGTTTCTTTGTACAAACGCCGCGACGAACGTGGTATTGAAGTCTTTGTTTGGTGCTGAACACCTTCTTACACAACAAGCAGTCCATATATATTTAACAATATCTTAGCCTCCATTTAACATCCTTAACAAAGATTTAACCTAAACGTCAACATTCTGAGACACTCTTTGAAATAGTTTCCAGGCATCCTTAACAAAGATTTAACCTAAACGTCAACATTCTACAGGGGATATCGCATGAAGTCCTTAACGGACTCCTTAGCCCACGTTGCCATCGTTATCAGCGCGCCAAACCGTTCTGCACGCTTCAGACCGCACATTTCATCGTACAACTCCTGCACGCGCTCTTTTAACCGGTCTATCTCCTCCCTTTGCATTTCTATGGTGTCTCTTTTATCTTTTGCGTCGGCGACAATTCTTTGCACTGCTTCCACTGGCTCCATCTATATATGAACCCAGATCACATGCCTTGTAACGCTCTGATAGTAGGACCCACCGGCTGCGGAAAGACCCAGTTCGTGGTAGAGCAGCTATTAGGACCCTTTAGATACCGTTTCGACTACATCGTGCTGCTTTGCCACACCTACGTGAATAACCGCACCTGGACGGGCATAGGAGTGAAAGATGACGACTTCTTTGTGGATATCTTAGCCCCTAACGAGTTATCCAGCCATTTGAAGTTCTGGCACAAGCAATTCCCCAAGGATGCGCAAGCCCTCCTCATATTGGATGACATCGCCTGCGGGGACGACGTAAAAAGACGCACCTCCGAGTTGGTGAAGCTTGCTTTCAGCGGCAGACACGACAATATTAGCGTTTGGTTGCTCTCGCAGCAGCTTACCAGCGTCTCTAAGCCCTTCAGGGAAAACATAGGCTCTCTCGTAGTATTTTATACTCCAAGTAAGTCTGACCTGGAAACCATCTTAAGCGACTACGGCGGTGAGATATCCAAGGAACAGTTACACGAATACATGCGGCACCTAAAAACGCACCAACATTCCAAGATGATCTTCTCTTTGAGGTTTCCGTATTCCATAAAGATCTGCGATCTTTAAAGTCTTTGATTCCTAATGTATATGGACATTGAGCAGCTCTTAGATGAAGTCCCCGCGCAGTTACACGAAAGTAACCTTAAGGAACAACTCAACATCCTTGTGTCATCTGGGAAGTGTAACGAAATGATAGGCAAGGAACTTACCCATGAGCAGGTTAATAAGTTGTCAGAAGAGGAAGTTAAGAAGTTCCATAAGAGGTACGAGGCCGCCCTTGCAAGTAAGACCACGGACGCCGTAGCAGACTCAGCCATTAAGCTGGCCACCAAGCTTCTCGGACTTGCGCTGCCCATAGACGACGTGGAGCAACTGCGGAAGGACATAAGCGAGGACTATGTCATCGCCCAAGAACTTAAGATAACCTGCGGGTGGTTGTCGTTGAAGTGTGGTAAGTTAATGGCAGTCGCCTCTGCGGCTTTGCACGTAGCTCAGCACGTCGACTTGAAGGAGGTACTGGTGTCTTGGAAGGACTTCAAGAAGGACAGAGAAGTCGAAAAGGTCTTCCAGGCAGCACTTGCTGAGGTACCTGATCAAGTCGCCTCAAGTACTTAGTCAAGTCGTCCTTAAGTACTTGGTCAGGTCGCGCCCAGGTTATTTCCAAGTCGTCCTTAAGTATTTAGTCAAGTACTTATCAAGTCCTTCAAGTCCTTAGATATAAATGGAACCAGAGTCGAAGGTAGAGCAGCCCCAAGAGGAGCAAAGGATTACCAAGGTTAAATCTCCAGGCAGAGTCGCTGCCGGTAAGAAGCTAGCGGAGATGAACAGGAAGAACAAAGCAAAGAAAGAAGAAAAGGTGGAGGAAAAAGAAGAGGAATCCTTTATTAATCCTGGGTACGTCATCGGCGCGTTAGGAGTCATCATAGCTGCAGGCAGCCTTTACTTACAATGGCGGGCAACGAAAAAGGTAGAACCACCAACATATCACGCGCCCGTGCACGCACCTGTGGAGCCGGCTGTTAGAAAAAGTAAGATCCCTGAAATGGAGTAATAACCTTCTCGCTTTGTAATATAATGTCAACCGCGTTATTGAAAACTGTTGAAGAAGCAGCTATCATTACTTCCATCGTTGCGGGTATTGGTTGGGTAGGTAAGAAAGTGCTCAAAGAAGACTTTACTGAAGACCCAAGCAAGAGCTTCGCTAACTTTGCTAAGATGACCGCTGCCGTAGGCGGGGCTATCATGGTAAAGGATTACCTACGGAAGGAAAAGTACCTACCTACGACGTAACTCGTGAAACTCCCTGTGATTTTCTAATATATAATGGCTAGCGTGGTCGCAGGTGGAGTTATTGCAGCTTTAGCATTCACTGGAGCTAATTATGGTGGTCAATATTTGGATAGATTAGTTAGAGGTGATCGCAGCGGAGATTTGGCCGCCGAAAGGAAGAGATACGACTTAGCGCTGGAGAAATATCAGCGAGACGTGGCGGCTTGGAATGAAAAAAGACAAGCTTACAGGGATTGGTTGGACAAGAACTACCAAGACAAGATGCAGGCGGATAAGAACTTCGAAAACACGGACTACGCCTTTAAGCTCTATGCGCAAACACACCCCGCGGCATCGATGGGATTGAGAAAGCCCCAGTTTAAGGATTACTACCAGCCTTCTAAGAAACAAAAAGATAGCGAGTTGGTCTTCGTATGAGTCGCAGGGCTGGCAGGAGGCGTAGCTTTGGCGTATCTGCTCTAACGAAGGAAACTGTGTTTCCTGAAATATATGATCGTCTTTTTGGAAAGCGATAAAAATAACTTTACCACTTATTTGAATCCCCCATTAAAGCCCTTAAGGTTAGGCTGGTTAGTTGCTCTTTGTACAATTCTTGGTATAATTTAGTCAATGCCTTGGTCACTGAGCATAAAGGCGGCGGCAATTATCAAGGCGTAATGCTGCCCGATGGACATTACACACCAATCACCCTTGCTAAGGAGCTCGCCAAGCGCGGTTATACTCTCACCACGGGATTGCCGCACGAAATGACCCTCAAACATAATATGCCAAACTATTCAGTAACTTTTGGAAAGTCTGACCCATTGGGGTCATTATTATGTGCCTCAGGCAAGACAATTACCGACGCGGCCATACCCGTGAAATGGAAAGTCGCATCCTCTTACGAAGTCTATTGCGACTTGGTCCATAGTTACAACAATGGAGAAAAGTCTTCTCTTATGTCCAAGTTTCTGCCCAAAGGTAATCCATTTGACCTGGTAGAATACACCCCCATTTTTTTGAGCTATGACTTGTCCAATTTGGTAGAAAGCATAAACATCACCATTAAGGTGGACGAAAAGACGGTGGATTTCAACGGGCGAAAGATCAATCTTGTTTTGGAATTCATATAATGGGCCGCGTACAGGACAAACTTAAAAGGATTTACTATGGGCCTGAAGGCTATTGGAAAGGAGCGTCGGCCATCAAGAAACTCGCGACCGCGGCAAGGGCATCAGAAGAAACGGTTACGAACTGGCTAAGAAAACAAACCCTCTGGCAGGTTTATCTTCCCGTGCCTAAGTACATTCCCAGGCCCAGCTTCACCGTAAATGCCCCCAATGAAGTTCATCAGTCAGATTTGCTTTTCTTACCACATGACAAGGTGAGAAAAAAGACCTATAGGTACGCTTTGACCGTAGTTGATATCGCAAGCAGATACAAGGACGCCGAACCCATAACCAGCAAGGATTCTGGGGAAGTAGCAGAAGCCCTAGGTAGGATTTATAAGCGCGTTTTGAAATGGCCCAAGCTGCTGCAAGTGGATGCGGGGACAGAGTTCATGGGCGTGGTTGCCAAGACCCTGAAAGACCACGACACTAAGATTAGGAGAGCCGAAGCAGAGTACCACAGGGGTCAGAGCATCGTCGAAAGATTCAATAAGACCCTGGCTGAGCGCCTCTTTGGGTACCAGTATTGGAAAGAGGTGGAAGATCCCTCCAAACGCAACAGGGAATGGACTCAGAGGCTCCCCCAGGTCGTCGCGGCTTTGAACAACGAGGCGGCCAGGGCTACGGGAATGAAACCCAAGGATGCCATAAAAAAGAAACACGTGGAACACAAGTCCTACGTCAGAAGTTCGAGGGCGGTCGGACTGAAGGAAAAAAAGCTCCCCCGCAACATAGTGGTCAGATACCTCTATCAGCCGGGGGAACTCGAAGGTGGCAGTAAGAGAGCCACGGATCTTAACTGGTCCCTGGAAACGTATGAGATTTCGAAGTCCGTCACCAAGGAAGGGCAACCCGTGTTGTATTACCTAAATGGCCCAAGTCGCGGATTCGTCAAGGAAGAGCTGCTCATAGTCCCCAAAGACTCAGAGTAGTGCTGCTCCGCGCGCCCGATTACACTCTAGGCATGTCAGTCTTACGTTGCCTCTGCAATGCCCGCGTTTATTATTTATGCGATCCACGGAGAACTGCTGATCGTCATTTGGGTCAAACCTCCATAGTAGAGGTATGTTACATTTGGCACACCGCGCCCCTTTCTTATAGACGTCGTCCACGCATAGGTCGAACGTCATATCTTTTTCTTCGTCGTGCCGCTTGTAGCGAAGGAGTTTCTTAGCAATGTTTTCTTTGGCTACGTCCTCTGGCGTCTTATCGTAGCGCAGTTGCGGCCCCCAGGCTCTTTTCAACTGCTTGGCATATTCTACGCGGCTTACGGCGGTGTAGATAAGGTTGCTCCAACACAGCCGCTGGTCTATGATCCATAAGGTTTCTTTTATGGTAAGCCCCTGCGCACTATGGACTGTCATGCAATAACCCAAGCGCCAGTCTGGATGGGAGGTAATTCTTTCCACCTTTTCTATGGGTACCCAGGCTTTATCGTGGGTAACTGCGTTCTGCAGTTGGATGTCGGTACCAGGTACCCAGACGTCTCTTTTTTGCATGCGGGTGTCGTGGGGTTTGTAGCAAACAGGTACGGGATGCGTAGGGAAGCGCTCTCGGTGTATATTTAGGAAATCCTTTTGTATGCGAGACTGTGCTGCGCGTTTGCTGCTCAGCACCAGATCCTTTGGATGCCATGTGTAAAGGAAGTCCTCGTATTTCTTCGCTCGTACGCGTTTGCGCAGTGTCTTGCATTGCTCGGCGTCACTAAGGCCCCTTCATTCCGCTTTCAGGTTCCTTACTTGATCCTTGCTGCGGTAGTCGGTGTTAATTTCTTCAGAGTAGTCTACGAACCCCTTTAGCCATTCGTGGGGCATTTCTCCGGATATTGGAGGAGGCTGGCAGGGATCTCCGGCGAATATTACTTGACATTTCCCGCGAAGGAACTCTACGAACTCCTGCATGATTTCCAAAGGTACGGTGCAAATTTCATCCCAAAGTATCACCGGAGGTATGTCATGGATGGCCTCTGGTACCCATTTTTGTCCATTCCAACGGAAGAAGCTGTGGTAGGTCTGCGCGTCGTGACCCATTTCGCAGAGTTCTCGTTCCAAACGGTGCGTTGGCGTTAGCACCTTTATCTTAGGAAAGAGTTCTAACACGCGCTTCGTCTTACCGCTACCTCCCGTACCGTAGAGGTAAGAGAAGCGTTGGTAGGAAATAGGGTCGGCAACTGAAGGTAGAGGCTCTTTGGTAGGCGTTACGGAACCCTGGGTGTGCTCGCCGTGATATTCTACGCGGCCTCTCCAAGCTTTGATCTCTTCGTCTTTGACGCGCCATTGGCCACTTTCCGCTAACTCGTCTTCTGTGTAGAATTCTTTCATCTTTTCTAAGACGTGCGGTTTCACGTACAAAGAATCCGTGGCTACACGCGGAATGTCTTCTTTGTCGAACCGCAGCAGCATCGCGAGAAGGTTAATGTGCGCGTAGGCTAACATGCTGGCACGCAGATGGTAATACTGCGGTCGATGGTCCTGGTAGTAACACAAAGCATTCCATTTGCGTTCTTTTTGCTCGGCTTCTATGAAATAGTCCCACTTCTCCACGGACACCATGGTTCCTTGGTCATGGGCACGTTTTATGAGGAAACTCAACTCACCTTCGTCTGTTATTAAGCGCCGTTGCATGTGTTTTTCTCCCTCCTTAGCGCCCTGGGTGAATTTACCTATGACAATTCGGGCCGTAGGGTTATGCTCTGGTAACCATTTGGTAAAGGCGCTGTGACAAAGTATGGCTTCATGCGCTGTGTATTTTAAAAGCTTGCGCTCTTCAAAGAACTTCAATAGGGGTATGGGTATCCATTCTTTCTCTTGTAGATGCTTCCCGTACCACGCGTAAATTATGGGATGTAAGTCTTTAGCCAACTTCCAAGACGTTAATCGTACGAATCCAGTTGCTGGGGCGTCGTAGTGACCGTCTAACGAAACGCGGAAGAATTGGGAGTCTGGATGTCCGTAACGGTCGTAATATTCCTTACAATCCCCTAGACCTTTAAAACTTGCAGGGTAACAGTGTTTCATATCCAGAGACACGTACTCGTCTTCGTCGAACTCCATGTTCCAAAGACCACCGTGACCATGCTCTACACAGGCTTTGGCTATGTCTCCGAACTCTTTTGGGGTAGGTTTCCACCCATTCCTCTTCTTGGCCGCCAAGAAGTCCAAACTACGAGAGCTGAGGACCTCGTCTGAGAAGTCCTCACCAAGGGATTCACATGCACTTTGTATGCGCAGGTGTTCCATTTCCGGTCGGTATAAAGTACCATCTTGGGTCATAAACTGACTTCCCTCCGCGTCCATTAACCATATGGAATTCTCATGAACTAATTCTGTCAATGGTGACTTCTTATAGACCTTTGTCTCCTTCTTTTTAGGAAACCTTAACTCTCTCCATGCGTGTGCGTTGTGCTGATAAATGACTATAGGAGCACCTCTGCCTCCGTATTTGTGCGTTCCTGGGTAAATAAAGCCGTCGGTAATGTCTTTCACGTGTATGCGCCTTTCTAACGCAGTTTCTAACTTCTTGATGTTGTCAATAGTTGCTCCAGCCCTACGAGTAGCATCTTCCCATCTCTGGATGGCTTCTCTTCTTTTTAGGGTAAGTTTACCGCCCCGAGAGGAATCTTCGAAGAACTCTCTTACTAACTTCCCTACGCAGTTGCCGGGATGTCGCATTGGTTTAAGCTTCTTAACGTCTGGTTTCTTAATCTCGTACGCGCCGTAAATTACTACAGTAACCGGGTATGCGACCTCGTAGAACAGTATGTCTATTCCTTCAAGTGCTCCGGGCCTGGTGTCTTTATTCAGCACAAACAGGTTTTGCTTACCTGACGCCCGTATTGGATTGCGCCCCTTCTCTATCATCCACTCACCGTCTAAATACTTTATAAATGTTAACTCCAAACGGTATTCACCTTCAGGCATCAAATTGATTATCCTTTCTGCTCTTTCATATGTCATTGTCTCGTCCGTATCGCCCTCCATAAACGTTGTAAAGGCAAAGTCAGCATCCAGGCGATCCAACACCTGAGTTCTCAGTTTGCGCACAGTTTTATTTCTAATGCTCGTGATGGCGTCCATCTATATGTAAAGGATATCTTAACCTCCATTTACGGTACCCATCAGCAGTACTCAGGTGTATTAAGGCCTGGTAAATAGTTTCAAAATATCCCCCGCGAAGCTTTTTCCTTTGCTTGCAAATCCAAGATGGCGGATGCTTAGGGATACACGCCGCCGAAGATTCAAAATGAGATTGGAAGCGTTGTTTGCTATGAAAGGTATTTTTCTTTCTTGGTTGTACAAAGCTGAGTTTGTATGTTTGAAGATTGGAACAACAGAAGTTCATGAGATATGATGAATGAAGGTGAGTGATACCAAGTTGTTGTTTTAACGTGACCTTTTAAGGTCAATTAAAATTTTAAAGATTCGAACGCAACGGTAATAAAACCGTATTATCACGAAGTTTGCATTTTTGTTTGACTCTGCTACGAGTCGAATTGAGAAACATTAGAGCCGTTGAAGGTTAAACACAATAAGGCTTATCCAAAGCGATGCAAATCTTATTACCAAGCTTTGTAAGAATGTTTTTCAAATTTTCCATTGTTTTTTTAATTTGTTTTTTTTTTTTTTGCCCGGGTTTGTTTTGCTGCTTGTTTACAAGTTGAACTCATAAATCTTAATCTTATATGTTTTGCGGATGAAACAGGTCACAATACCGAGTTCTTCTAACCTAGGAATTGTTGTTGCGTTGTATTTTTATCAGTGATTGACTCCAGAAATTTGCTACAACACTAATTTTGTATTTGCTTCTAGACAATGTAATATTGCTGGGTGTATTTATAAGCTATTTGATAGGCTTATAATACATTAGCTTGTCATCATAATTGGTGGACAAAAGTTGTCGTTTCTCATGGTAAGTTTCATACATTATCAATTTAATTGATCTTTGTTTTAGTTTGATGTCCCAATCTATAGCTGGATTATTCCCTATATACAACCCATAACATGATGATTCTAACTTTATAAATAAATAATTTATTTAGAAATTGTTTGTGCCCTCAAAAGTATGTAAAAAATTAATAATACATGCTTGATGTATATACAAAATCGTTTAAAAATGTGAAAATAGCAAATCATGTTTCATCTATATACAAAGTTATTTAAAATATTATACACTCGAATGCAAAAATAACAATACATGCTTCATCTATATACAAAGTTATTTAAATATTTATACAATTAAATACAAAAATAGCAGTAATGGATGCTTTCTCTATATACAAAGTTGTTTTCAAACATATTCACTGCAGTAGGTAGTTGTGTTTGTGAATGCTTCTTAACATCTGTATTTAGTCATTGGTGTGAATAGTTCTAACAGCAGCTTTATCTAGAAATACTATCTTATTAATCTCATACAAAAAAATTATTAATTTGATATACATGATGTATACATATAATGGCCCTTTTATATTTCTTGAGACATGTAAACATCATACTACCTATTGGAGGTGTACAGTTATTTTCCATAATTTAAGAAGTTCTGAAGCTGTTTTTAATTGTACTTTCTTTGTTTTGAACTCATCTACTTGTACTACAGGCTCTTCAGCATCGTCAGGGAATGAGCTCAGATGTTTGAAAGCTTTGAGAACTGCAATTTGGATTTTCACAAGGTGAGTTTCATATCTTTCAATGTGAAACCTTGATTTGGAATTATGTCTTAAATTCTCTCTTAGTTTGTCATACTTCAAAACTTCCTCACAGGGGCCTAGCACTGTACATAAGGCTTTTGCTGTCTTGGAGTTGAGTTGTTGATTGTTTGTTTCATCTGAATTCTTTTTCTTTTTGGTTTCTGGTGTACATTCATTGACCTCAGGAAATGAGTATGGCCTTTTACCATGTAGTTTGTTTCCTTCTTCAGCAGTTGTTGGTGTTTTATTTACAGCAGTCAATACATTCTCTGTCCCTCTGGTCTTGTCATCACCCAAGACACTTCCATGCATTTCTTCAGTCATCTCTTGATGTGCAGCCATTTGTTCTTCTTCTGATTCTATGTCACATGTAGTTGTAAAGGCTTCTCCATCCATGTTGTCCTCATCATCAGCCAAGGCATTACCAACATCACTGTCTTCTGTTATTAGCTGAATCATTTGCTCTGTAGAAATGGCATTGTCATCCTCATCATCAGGCACAGTTCCAGAGCAATAGCATGTTTCAGGGACATGCCACTTATCCTTGGCATCTCTCAGCTTTGTTGCTGGAATCTTGACCTTGCTCTCTAGGCATTTGTTCCAGGAAGTGTCTAGATGTTGTTGCTCCTTCTTTATTGTACTTGATCGAAAATGATGAAGCTGTGGTCCCTCTTCTCTGAAGCTTGTTTCATCATGACCATCAAGGAATTCTATTCCACCAACAACTTCTTTCCACCATACTCCTTCTCCTGGCTCCAAATAGTCTGCAATGAGCTTCAGGTGTGCCTCCCAGTCCCCTGCATATTTCATCAGATCAGTTGTGGGCACAAAGGTGTTTCCCATCCTTGGAAGAGACTTAGCTAGTTTGCTGATCTCCCTTTCTTCTTTGAGAACATAGTTTAGACCAGGTTTGGATGGATCTTGTTTGACATGAAGAATGGCATTCTTTGGCAGATCTTGTATTCTCCTGCTCCAAGTCTTGGAAGTGATATCTGATATCTTCTCAAAAAATCTTTCAAACATTTCAGCATTAATGGACCTGTGGGATGTTATTCTAAGAAGCTGTGAGGAGTGTGTGATGCAGCTGTGGAAGTACAATCCAAAACGTTTTCTGTAGCTCAGGGACTTTGGAGGAGTCAGTACTCTTCGGCATTGAATAGCATGCCTCCAACAAAGGTTGTGGAGGCGTAGGATCATCTTGGGGCATCTCTTCTCATCCTGGCTATAATAGATCTCAGCCATTTCACACAAAGTTACAAGTAGAAGTTTAACTTCCCGGTTGGCCAGTGGGTAAAGGGCAATTGTCACATAAAGAAGTGTCTTTCTGTAGTCCACACCTCTAAGTTTCTCTTTGCCTAGCTGTACAGAAAGGATTTCCTTAAGCTTGATCAATGTGTCAATGTCTGTTATGTGATGAGGCAGTTCTTGCAAGATGTTTTTGATGTGGTTCATCAAACAATGTAATGGTTCAAAGCACAGCACTTCATACATTTCCAGATTGAGATCTTGAACTGAGGCATTATGGTGTAGCAATGCAGGCAGTCTAGTTGTTCCACCTAGTACTTCTGCTAGCTCTTTCTGTAGCTCATTCTTTTTCCCTTCATCAGACATACCCCTAGCTCTAAGCTCAGCTTTGAGTTCATTGACTTTCAAATCCTTGAATGGATGCAGTGAATTCTTTCTCCCAGCAGGACCAGCAGTAATCAAATTCTTTTTCTCTTCTAACGTTTTATATTTCCTCTGGAAGGAGTATTCCATATCACAGCTAGAATTAATATCACCATCGCAACCTGGACATCCATAGTGGCCCCCATGTTGAGTTCCATCTTCCATTTCTGCTGCTGGATTGTCCCCATTCATGAATCTCATGACATCCTTTATTCCTATTCCAGATTCAGTTGTGATATTGTCTTTCAATTTCTTTAAGTCTTCCTGTCTTGTAGGCACAAACTGCATTTGGTCCTCTACTGTTGATCTACTGGGACCCAGTATATACAGCTGTGGCTCTTCAATTGTGGCTTGGATGTCTATACTTCGGCCTGTCTTAGTAGCAAACTCTTCTGTGCTTAAATGAATTGCATTGTCATACAGTTCTCTTACGCAGAACAGCATATGCCCATGATTTGCCACTGTTGAGTGGTCATGCCATGTTAGCCAATGTCTTTGGCGCTGCAATTTCTTTAAGCGACTTCTCATTTCTTCAGTGTCATCTCCAGTTGTTTCGTTAATTCTTTTCAGCTCACTCATTATTTCTTCTCTGGTTAATTTGTCATATGAACTGTCATCTTTGATTCTGAGTAGATCCTTGTTTCTAACGAGTGCTTCAGATCTAATTTGCTGTAGGGGGATTTTTCTTGCAGAGACATTAGTCTTTTTTTGGATAACTTCACCCTCATTACTAATA
Organism: Actinia tenebrosa; assembly: GCF_029948245.1. NCBI lineage: Eukaryota > Metazoa > Cnidaria > Anthozoa > Actiniaria > Actiniidae > Actinia > Actinia tenebrosa. The sequence goes on from NW_028292573.1 coordinate 6,373,768, forward strand.
GCTAACTTAACTATTTCGGTTTGTACCACTGGGACTCCAACATCATATGTCCCATCCTCAATTAGTTGCTTGATGGATGCCCGGATCTTCTCATTGGTGCGAGAAACTGGAACTGATATCTCACCTCCTGCCTGCTTCTTCAGTGCTCGTCTTACTCGAAATTCTGTAAGCCACATATAAAAGAAATTACTATATTTCAACTCACAGTACATCATATAACTAAGCACACATTATTATTGTTTAAGATAGTAAAAAAAAACTACACATGCAATGATAGAAAAACAAAGTTCATATTCGTTTTATCCATTCCCTCATCAACGTTTGAATTTCCCATTCCCTAATAGAACAAACTTATTGTACTGGAGCTTACCGGTACTTAAATATATTTACCGCAGGCATCCCAACTACATTGATGACAATTCAAAATCAATGATATATAGATTTTAAATACCTTTTGGACCATCCTTATTTTCAGGCTTATCAAAATTTGCCAGGTTAACACCTTGAGTTTTCTGCAGTAAGGTCTTCAATATTTGACCACCATTTGGAGGAGTGGAGTCTTGCCCTTTGTACCGTATCTTGTACACCCTAGCCTTTTCAGACCAGTTTACTTGTTCATGCGGCCATGAGTTGATGTCTATCAAAAGCTGATCGATATCACCTGTAATGTTTTCTAATGCAGGAATGTGGGACCTCTCTTTTATTTTAGGGGGTGTTGTACTTGCCCTTTCTTGTGCCTGTTCTGGTGTTTCAAATGACTGTGCTAATCGGCGTTGTTGTCTTGCATTGTAGGATTCCCTTAAATTTAGGTGCACACCAGTGTCATTCTCCATTAAAACCCTGTTTTCAACATCTCTCTTGGTCTGTCGAAGCTTATTCCTTTTTTCTTTTTTCTTTTCCACAGGGGAAAGTTTTCTCTGAAGACCAGCATCCGGGACAAGAACTAGTATTTCCCTTAGTGTCTTTCCAAAGTTTTCTTTACATTTTTCATTGTATGTTGAATAAATGGTTTGTCCAACAGACTTCAGCTGTTTTTTTGTTGCCTTTAACCCTTCAGAAAGCAGTGTATGTTTTTTAGAATCTGTGGCAATACTGGTAAGCGGGCCCCTTTTACCTAACATGGACATTTTTTTCAAAGGATACGCTGCTTGATACTGTGAGTTATAGAGTTGGCAAGCCTTGCAATTTGTTATCGAGTGTGCTTTTCGTGTTTCGCTGGTCATCCTCTTTCCCTGATCAGACCAGTTTGTCATCGAAAATTGAGACAAATACAGCTCCTTGTCTTTTTTGTTTCTCCAGTTAGCAATTTGCTCATCTATTTTCCTCGCAACACGGTTAAATTCGTACTGCGTTAGGTTAAATTTTGCATGGCCACTGAAATGTTCACTGTAAAGTTGATACCTTTCATGCAAAACCCTTGCCCCAAACTTTGCCTTTCCCTCATTAAAGGCCTTTTTTATAGAACACAGGCTCTTGGTTTCTCGAATGCACACTCTAGCCCAGGCACATTCTACTTTTACAGACATATTGAACTTAAATATTGTTCAAGTGAATTAATTATCCTTGAAGAAAAGTAAAGTGCATAAACCATATAGCTTCTAAAGAAGCTGTATGCAAACTAAACTTAGGTCTTCAACTAAATTAATCCCCCTCAAACAAAAATAAGTTTGAAAAGAATTGATATAGCTTCTACGGAAGCTGTTTAAACACAAGTAATTACTTGTAATAAGGGTATGACTTCAACAGACTGTCTCGTAGGAGATCCCTTTGCCTCGACTAAACCGATTGAATTGAAGAGAAATTTGAGGCTCTGTTTGCAAATTGACGAGCGTTGCAAGGTTTTCCCGCCTAAAACTCAAATAAACATGAAGATATTGAAGAATATTTAACATTTTAATAGAGCAGAACTTTTATTTGATAGTAAACGATCACTCAAACATTGTGGTGTGCATAACCTTTTTCAAATCAAAATTACCTGTCTAAAACTTCCAAAAAGGAATATCTTTGCTCATTTTATAATAGAAGAGGTATCAAATGATTGAACCATGCTCGTAGAATCATCAATATTATCTGTATTTTATGAGCAATTTGAAATCAAACATAGAGGGAATCGAAGGTTTTCGTCCGCCATTTTGAAATTGTGCCATTTTTTCCCTTGGGGAGGTAAGACGAAGATTTTAAAAGCTTCAAAACCAATGGGGTTTTATATCCCCTCTCTCCCCTGGATGGGGAATTTGACTATTTCGGGCCCATTCCCCGCTCTGTATGCAAACCAAAATGGCGGCTCCAAGAAATGGTTAGAAAAAGTAATAGTTTTTCTAAAATGGGGAACATTTAATCATATAAAATCATGTAAATTTATATTTTTCTGAAAAGTAGCATGGTTGTTCTTTATAAAGACGCCTTTCAACTTAGTCCAGAAAGCTTCGTTTCCAAACAGTAAAAGGAAAAGATGCTCAAAATAGTCAATTTACTCGTGACTTTGGAATTTTGCTTCATTTATCTACATTGTAGTCAACCTTAAAAAGCGTATTTGAATTATTCAATTACATATGAGTACATAAGGGCCGGATAAGGCAAAGTTAAAAGTCTTTAAATTTTCCCCATTTTACAATCCTTTTCACCGAGTTTTTAATGTAGTATTTTTCAAGAAATTTTACAGACAAGGGTTGCCATAGCAACGAAAATATAAAAAAAAAGACTTCATTTTGATATGATTAATAATATATGTAAGTTCGGTGAAGAAAAAATTATTTAGGGGATAGGAAATTTTTTTTTAAATTTTTAGCCTCGTTTCCATGCTAAAGTCAGGCCTTAATACACCTGAGTAAGGGAATCAGCGCGCGGGTAATACCCGACTCGGACGCTGTTACGTGAGCACGGGGAATATCCGTGTAATTCCGAGGGGTGACCGCGAGTCCCCCTTACTGCTGCTTAGGTATGAGCCGGAGTCTCCTCTGCATAGTTAGAGGCGTCTGCCATAGTTCTGTGCGCCTTTGGGTCGGCTAAGCACCGGTGGTCTTTGAAAGTACTGCCGCAATGTGAACAGTCATATCTTTTTTTACGTTCAAGTGGTTTAATGCAGTCCGCTGGGGGATCGCACGTAATACAGTCCATATATTTAAGGTAACCACAGGCGCCTATTAGGAAACCCCCAAAGAACGCTACTACATAGGCTACCATATATTTGAAACTATTTTGAAAATATCCTTATTCTTATTAAGGATTTGCTAAGGAGTCGGAAACTATTTCAGAAGTATTCTTATTCTTATTTATTATTTGTTAATTACCACAAAAAAGTTCAAAAAATATTGATTATTAATATCTGTTCCTTAACAAAATAACAATAATAAATAAGATATTTTCAAAATAGTTTTTAGGATTTAACAATTTTTTAAGAATAATAAGGATATTCTCAAAATAGTTTCCGGGGCCTTAACAAATCCTTAATAAGAATAAGGAGTTTCCTAAGTTTCCAGGTTTCCTAATGGCTGCTACACCACTCGATTACTTGCTCCATTTATTCTTTGAACGACTTTGGGCCGACGCTTATGAAGCACTGCCAAATATGTTGGCCATCTCTGACACAGCCGCAGCGGTCACACTCCACCTCCCAGTATTCCCTATTCTCCCACCGCACTCCTTCAGCCTTGTCAAACAGTGCGAAGCGCATATCTATCTTCTTTTTACGCTGTATTAACCTCTTTTTGGTCTCCTGCGGACAACAGCGCTCCGCAAGATCCCCATGCTGGTAGCAAACAACATCCTGCAAATCATACTTGCTAATACACCTTTCCCAGTGCCAATCGTCTTCTTTGTCCTCCTCGTAGTGAATGCAGACATTCTTCAAGCAAACCCTATTTTGCTCGTGGTACTTTAACATCTGCTTACTGCTAAAGCGTCGCGAGCAATGTTCACATGCATACACTCGGGGTTTCTTGCACACCGCCTTTCTAACGTGGTAATTTAATCTTTGGCTGCTGCTGAACTCCCTACCGCATTCGTTGCACTCCATATATAACAAAAATTTAATAAGCCTCATTAGAATCACAACGGATATTTCATAAAGTCCGTCATGGACTCCTTGGCCCACATAGCCATTGTCATTAACGCACCAACCCTCTCTGCGCTCTTCAAACTGTGCATTTTATCACTTAGGTCTTTTACTTGCTCCCTCAAACGGTCAATCTCCTCCCTTTGCTCATCTACCAGCTCTGACTTTTTCCTGAACATATCCACCATGCTTCTAACGGACTCCGCGGGCTCCATATATACGAATAAATATAATGAACCCCGAACATATACCCTGTAATGCGCTGATAGTAGGACCTACCGGCTGCCGAAAGACCCAGTTTGTTGTAGAGCAGCTACTAGGACCCTTTAGATACCGATTTGACTACGTAGTGCTGCTTTGTCCCACCTACGTGAACAACAAAACCTGGACGGGTATAGGAGTAAAAGATGACGACTTCTTCGTGGATATCTTAGACCCCAATGAGTTATCTGGACATCTTAAGTTTTGACATAGACAATTCCCTAAGGATACTCAGACACTCCTCATACTGGATGACATTGCCTGTTGGGACGACTTAAAAAGACGCACTTCCGAGTTAGTAAAGCTTGCTTTCAGCGGTAGGCACGACAATATTAGCGTTTGGTTGCTCTCGCAGCTTGTCTCTAAGCCTTTAAGGGAAAACATAGGCTCCCTGGTTGTCTTCTACACGCCCAGTAAAAGCGATCTGGAAACCATTTTAAGCGACTACGGCGGCGAGATAAGCAAGGAAAAGCTGCATGAATACCTGCGGCATCTAAAAACGCACCAACATTTCAAGATGATCTTCTCCTTGAGGTTTCCGTATTTAGTAAAGATCTCCGATCTTTGATTCCTAACATATATGGAGATTGAGCAGCTCATAGATGAAGTCCCCACACAAATAGACGAAAGTAACCTTAAGGAACAACTTAACATCCTGGTGTCTTCTGGGAAGTGCAAAGAAATGATAGGCAAGGAACCTACCCATGAGCAGGTTAATAAGTTGTCGGAAGAGGAAGTTGAGACGTTCCATAAGAGGTAGGAGGCTGCCCTTGCAAGTAAGACCACGGACGCCGTAGCAGACTCCGCTATTAAGTTGGCAACTAAATTGCTTGGACTTGCACTGCCCATAGACGACGTGGAGCAACTACAGAAGGACATAAGAGAGGACTATGTCATCGCTCAAGAACTTAAGGTAACCTGTGGTTGGTTGTTTTTGAAGTGCGGCAAGTTAATGGCAGTCGCCTCTGCGGCACTTCACGTAGCTCAGCATGTCGACTTGAAAGAACTTACGATGTCTTGGAAGGACGTCAAGAAGGACAGAGAAGTCGAAAGGATATTTACCGCAGCACTTGCCGAGGTACCTGATCAAGTCGTCTCAAGTCCTTCTTAAGTACTTGCTTAGGTTACCCCAAGTACCTAGTTAAGTCATCCCTAAGTTACTTATCAAGTCATTCCCAAGTCGTCTTAAGTACTTATCAAGTCCTTCCCAAGTCGTCTTACGTACTTATCAAGTCCTTCAAGTCCTTAGTATAAATGAGTGAACAAGAGTCAAAGACGGAGGAGCAGCCCCAAGAGGAGCAAAAGATCACCAAGGCTAAATCTCCAGGCAGAGTTGCTGCAGGAAAGAAGCTCGCAGAGATGAACAGGAAAAACAAAGCGAAAAAGGAAGAAAAGGTGGAGGAGGAATCCTTTATTAATCCAGGATACGTTATTGGCGCATTAGGAGTCGTCATAGCTGCGGGCAGCCTCTACTTGCAATGGAAGGCCGCGAAACCAAGGGCGGAACCCGTGCATGTGACACCTCCTAAGAGAAGCTATTATCGGTTGGATAGGTAGGAAAGTCATAGGCGAGGACCTTGCAAACGGCCCTAGTAAAAGCTTTGCTAACTTCGTAAAAATGACTGTTTCCGTTGGCGTTGCTATGACGTTGGCGGACTACTTAAGCAAGGAACTCGACACGACAGACAAACCTTCTAACGCTGTAATATAATGTCCACCGCGTTATTGAAAACTTTTGAAGAGGCTGCTATTATTACTTCCATCGTTGCGGGTATTGGTTGGGTAGGTACGAAAGTGCTTAGAGAAGAGTTTACTTAAGATCCAAGCAAAAGCTTCGCTGGTTTTGCTAAAATGATAGCTGCCGTAGGTGGGGCTATAAATGCTAAAGGATTACTTACAGAAGGAAAAGTACATTCCTAACATATAAGCATGGTTAGTTTGGTCGCAGGCGGAATTATTTCAGCTTTAGCGTTTACGGGGGCTAATTATGGCGGTCAGTATTTGGATAGATTAGTCAGGGGTGATCATAGTGGCGCTGCTGAAAGGAAAAGACATGACTTAGCGCTGGAAAAGTATCAAAGGGACGTGGCAGCTTGGAATGAAAAAAGGCAAGCCTACAGGGGTTGGCTGGACAAGAACTACGCGGATAAGATATAGGCCGACAAGAACTTTGAAAATACAGTCTATGCCTTTAAGCTCTATACGCAAACACACCCCGACTTCAAAATTAATAAACCTCAGTTTAAGAATTACTACCTTACTTTTTTCTTCGTCGTGGCGCTTGTAGCGAAGGAGTTTTTTTGGCAATGTTCTCTTTGGCTACGTCCTCTGGCGTCTTATCGTAGCGTAGCTGCGGACCCCAAGCTCTTTTTAGCTGCTTAGCGTACTCTACACGGCTTACGGCGGTGTAGATAAGGTTGCTCCAACACAGCCGCTGGTCTATGATCCATAAGGTTTCTTTTATGGTAAGCCCTTGCGCGCTGTGGACTGTCTTGCAATAGCTCAAGCGCCAGTTCGGTTGGGAGGTTATTTTTTCCACCTTTTCTATGGGTACCCAGGCTTTATCGTGCGTTACCGCATTCTGCAGTTGGATGTTGGTACCGGGTATGTAGACGTCTCTGCGCTGCATGCGGGTGTCATGGGGATTGTAGCAAACGGGTACGGGATGCGTAGGGAAGCGCTCTTGGTGTATCTTGAAGAGGTCTTTCTGTATGCGAGACTGTGCCGCGCGCTTACTGCTTAGCACTTCTTCGCTCGCACGCGTTTGCGCAGTGTCTTGCATTGTTCGGGGTCACTAAGGCCCCGCAGTTCTGCTTTTAAGTTACGTATTTGATCTTTGCTGCGGTAGTGGGTGTTAATTTCTTCGGAGTAGATCTACTAGATCTTTTAACCATTCGTGCGGCATCATGTCTGCTATAGGAGGTGTCTGGCATGGATCTCAAGCAAATACGACTTGACTCTTTCCGCGGAGGAAGTCTACGAATTCTTGTACGATTTCCAAAGGAACGGTACAGATTTCGTCCCAAAGTATTTATGGTGGTATGTCGTGGATGGCTTCAGGTACCCACTTTTGACCATTCCAACGGAAGAAACTGTGGTAGGTTTGTGCGTCGTGGCCCATTTCGCAGAGTTCTCTTTCCAAGCGGTGTGTTGGAGTTAACACCTTTGATTTCCTCGTCTTTGATCGCCACTTCCCGCTATCGGCTATTTCGTCTTCTGTGTAGAATTCTTTCATCTTCTCTAAGACGTGCGGTTTCACGTACAAGGAATCCGTAGCTACGCGCTGAACGTCCTCTTTGTCAAATCGTAGGAGTATTGCTAAGAGATTGATATGCGCATATGCGAGCATACTGGCGCGCAGATGGTAATACTGTGGTCGATGGTCCTGGTAGTAACACAAAGCATTCCATTTATGCAGTTGGTCTCCTACTAAATAGTCCCATTTCTCCACATACACCATTGTTCCTTTTTCATGGGCGCGCTTGATAAGGAAGCTTAGTTCGCCTTCGTCCGTTATTAGGCGTCTTTGCATATGTTTCTCACCCTCCTTAGCACCCTGCGTGAACTTTCCTATGACGATTCTTGCGGTTGGGTTGTGCTCCGGTAACCACTTCGTGAAGCTACTGCGGCAAAGTATGGCTTCGTGCGCGGTTCATTTTAGCAATTGGCGTTCTTCAAGGAACTTTAAGAATGGTACGGGTATCCATTCTTTCTCCTGCAGATGCTTGCCATACAAAGCGTAAATTATGGGTTGTAAGCCCTTTGCTATCTTCCAAGAGGTCAGTCTAACAAATCCTGTAGCCGGCGCATCGTAGTGGCCGTTGAACGAAACACGAAAGAACTGGGAATCCGGGTGACCGTAGTGTGCGTAATATTCTTTACAGTCTCCAAGGCCTTTGAATGACGCAAATTCCATAAACCGCCATGTCCATGTTCTACGCATGCTTTGGAGATCTCTTTGAATTCCATGGGGTCGGTTTCCACCCATTCCTTCTTTTTGCGGCTAAGAAGTCCAAACTGCGACTGCTTAGAACTTCTTCTGAAAAGTCTTCTCCTAAAGTCTCGCAGGCACTTTGAATGCGTTGATGTTCTATCTCTGGACGATATAGAGTACCATCTTGGGTCATAAACTGGCTTCCTTCCGGATCCATTAACCAAATAGAATTCTCGTGGATTAACTCCGCCAATGGAGAACTCTCGTAGACCTTTGTCTCTTTCTTTTTAGGAAATCTTAGTTCTCTCCAAGCATGCGCATTGTGTTGATAAATGACAATAGGAGCACCTCTGCCACCATATTTATGTGTTCCTGGATAAATGAAACCATGTGTTATATCTTTTACCTGTCTACGCCTTTCTAAGGCGGTCTCCAACTTTTTGACGTTTTCTATGGTAGCTCCAGCTTTGCGAGTAGCATGCTCCCATTTCCTGATGGCTTCTCTCCTTTTTGGAGTTAACTTGCCGCCACGGGAGGAATCTTCAAAGAACTCTCTTACCAACTTACCAACGCAGTTGCCGGGGTGTCGCATTAGTCTAAGCTTCTTGACGTCTGGTTTCTTAATCTCATACGCTCCATAGATTACCACAGTAACAGGTTAAGCAACTTCGTAAAACAACATATCAATTCCTACCAGCGCTCCAGGTCTGGTATTCTTGTTTAGGACGAATACGCTTGGCTTATCAGACGCCCGAATTGTGTTACGCCCCCTTTCTATTGTCCATTCGCCGTCAAAGTACTTTATGAACGTCAATTCTAAGCGGTAATCGCCTTCTGGCATCAGTCTTATCATTCTTTCTGCTCTCTCCTCATCCATTATTTCTTCCACGTTCCCTTCTGTAAATGTCGTGAAGGCGAAGTCAGCGTCAAGCCTATCTAGGACCTGCGTTCGTAATTTGCGTACCGTCTTGTTTCGAATGCTCGAGATGTTGTCCATCTATATATAACAAATATCTTAACCCTCGTTTGCGATACAAACACAGCAGCAGTTAGTGGTAATGCGAGGAATACCCGCGGGGGACGGGTGGTACTTGGCGGGGGGGGGGGGGGGGGAGGGGTAATACCCGACTCATACGGTACCCCTGTCGCGAGTCCCCCTAACTGCTGCTGGTTAACATAGACATCTTTGACATTGATAGCGGAAGGGGACGTGCATGGTATGCTGTATATTTCATACTTTAATCTTTTCTGTCACAAATGTATCGCTAGATCACCTGACTGTTGGTTACGTTTTCTTTGCCAGTGATTCCATGCAATGCTTTCCCTTTATACCGTTTCTTTCACTAGACTTCGCTCTCTGTTTTCCATTGTGCACTTTAGACAATCGTTCCCATATGCATTTTTTAAGGTATTTCGTAAAGAAGAGCATGACAGCACCATTCATTTATCATCCTGGAGTCTGGATAACCTCTGCGAACCAAGACCTCATCTGACGCATGTTCAGGTTAACCAAGTAGTATCTCATCTGCGCATGTTCAGTAATGAACAAAGTTACCTCATCTGCGGCATATTCAGTATGAACCAAGTACCCTCCTCTGCGCATGTTCAGTATGAACCAAGTTCCCCATCTCCGCAGTTCCGTATGAGACCTTAAAACACATCGGTCGCAGTCATCACAGAGTACTGTACCTGGACCAGGAAGTCAGCATATGGGAAGATGAAATGAGCGACAACAGCAAAACGACACACCTTGAAGGAAGCGGTCAACGAGTTGAGCAAGTGGTCGCAATTAGTCCTGTCTTATCAACGTTAAATATTCTGGGGATGACACTCCTTTACCCACAAAAAATTTTTTTTTCAAGAAAAAGCAAAAAGGAGATGATATCAACTGCTTGCGCTGAAACCCTTTTTAAGCCCCCTGGCAGAACACAAGTTGGTGAGTCAATAAACGAGGAAGGAAATTTTACCTGGAACGAACCACGGTAGTAGTGCTACTAGGCTTCACTGGATGGATGGAAACCGACCGGGTTGGTGAATTTGTCTTGTGAATCATACAA